>NC_091282.1:599898059-600198059 GCF_032444005.1 Ranitomeya imitator
CCTCCTCTCCGCCAGTGATTCCCATCTCTCCACCAGTTACAGCCCCAGTAACCCTCCCCTCTCCCACCAGTTACAGCCCAGTAACCCTCCTCTCCGCCAGTGATTCCCCATCTCTCCACCAGTTACAGCCCCAGTAACCCTCCTCTCCGCAGTGATTCCAATCTCTCCACCAGTTACAGCCCAGTAACCCTCCTCTTCCACCAGTGATTTCCCATCTCTCCACCAGTTACAGCCCAGTAACCCTCCTCTCTCCACCAGTGATTCCTCATCTCTCCACCAGTTACAGCCCAATAACCCCTCCTCTCCACCAGTGATTCCCATCTCTCCACCAGTTACACAGCCCAGTAAACTCCCTCCTCTCCGCCAGTGATTCCCATCTCTCCACCAGTTACAGCCCAGTAACCCTCCTCTCCGCCAGTGATTCCCATCTCTCCACCAGTTACAGCCCAGTAACCCTCCTTCTCCGCCAGTGATTCCCATCTCTCCACCAGTTACAGGCCCAGTAACCCTCCTCTCCGCCAGTGATTCCCATCTCTCCACCAGTTACAGCCCAGTAACCCTCCTTCTCCGCCAGTGATTCCCATCTCTCCACCAGTTACAGCCCAGTAACCCTCCCCTCTCCACCAGTTACAGCCCAGTAACCCTCCTCTCCGCCAGTGATTCCATCTCTCCACCAGTTACAGCCAGTAACCCTCCTCTCCACCAGTTACAGCCCAGTAACCTCCTCTCCGCCAGTGATTCCCATCTCTCCACCAGTTACAGCCCAGTAACCCTCTCTCCTCCGCCAGTGATTCCCATCTCTCCACCAGTTACAGCCCAGTAACCCTCCTCTCCACCAGTGATTTCCATCTCTCCACCAGTTACAGCCCAGTAACCCTCCTCTCCGCCAGTGATTCCCATCTCTCCACCAGTTACAGCCCAATAACCCTCCTCTCCACCAGTGATTCCATCTCTCCACCAGTTACAGCCCAGTAACCCTCCTCTCCGCCAGTGATTCCCCATCTCTCCACCAGTTACAGCCCAGTAACCCTCCTCTCCGCCAGTGATTCCCATCTCTCCACCAGTTACAGCCCAGTAACCCTCTTCTCCGCCAGTGATTCCCATCTCTCCACCAGTTACAGCCCAGTAACCCTCCTCTCCGCCAGTGATTCCCATCTCTCCACCAGTTACAGCCCAGTAACCCTCTTCTCCGCCAGTGATTCCCATCTCTCCACCAGTTACAGCCCAGTAACCCTCCTCTCCGCCAGTGATTCCCATCTCTCCACCAGTTACAGCCCAGTAACCCTCCTCTCCGCCAGTGATTCCAATCTCTCCACCAGTTACAGCCCAGTAACCCTCCTCTCCGCCAGTGATTCCCATCTCTCCACCAGTTACAGCCAGTAACCCTCCTCTCCGCCAGTGATTCCAATCTCTCCACCAGTTACAGCCCAGTAACCCTCCTCTCCGCCAGTGATTCCCATCTCTCCACCAGTTACAGCCCAGTAACCCTCCTCTCCACCAGTGATTCCCATCTCTCCACCAGTTACAGCCCAGTAACCCTCCTCTCCGCCAGTGATTCCCATCTCTCCACCAGTTACAGCCCAGTAACCCTCCTCTCCGCCAGTGATTCCCATCTCTCCACCAGTTACAGCCCAGTAACCCTCTCTCTCCGCCAGTGATTCCCATCTCTCCACCAGTTACAGCCCAGTAAACCCTCCTCTCCGCCAGTGATTCCCATCTCTCCACCAGTTACAGCCCAGTAACCCTCTTCTCCGCCAGTGATTCCCATCTCTCCACCAGTTACAGCCCCAGTAACCCTCCTCTCCGCCAGTGATTCCCATCTCTCCACCAGTTACAAGCCCAGTAACCCTCCCTCTCCGCCAGTGATTCCCATCTCTCCACCAGTTACAGCCCAGTAACCCTCCTCTCCGCCAGTGATTCCCAATCTCTCCACCAGTTACAGCCCAGTAACCCCTCCTCTCCGCCAGTGATTCCCATCTCTCCACCAGTTACAGCCCAGTAACCCTCCTCTCCCGCCAGTGATTCCCATCTCTCCACCAGTTACAGCCCAGTAACCCTCTTCTCCGCCAGTGATTCCCATCTCTCCACCAGTTACAGCCCAGTAACCCTCCTCTCCGCCAGTGATTCCCATCTCTCCACCAGTTACAGCCCAGTAACCCTCTCTCTCCGCCAGTGATTCCCATCTCTCCACCAGTTACAGCCCAGTAACCCTCCTCTCCGCCAGTGATTCCCATCTCTCCACCAGTTACAGCCCAGTAACCCTCCTCTCCACCAGTGATATCCCATCTCTCCACCAGTTACAGCCCAGTAACCCTCCTCTCCACCAGTGATTCCCATCTCTCCACCAGTTACAGCCCAGTAACCCTCCTCTCCACCAGTGATTCCCATCTCTCCACCAGTTACAGCCCAGTAACCCTCCTCTCCGCCAGTGATTCCCATCTCTCCACCAGTTACAGCCCAGTAACCCTCCTCTCCGCCAGTGATTCCCACTCTCCACCAGTTACAGCCCAGTAACCCTCCTCTCCGCCAGTGATTCCCATCTCTCCACCAGTTACAGCCCAAGTAACCCCTCCTCTCCGCCAGTGATTCCCATCTCTCCACCAGTTACAGCCCAGTAACCCTCCTCTCCGCCAGTGATTCCCATCTCTCCACCAGTTACAGCCAGTAACCCTCCTCTCCACCAGTGATTCCCATCTCTCCACCAGTTACAGCCCAGTAACCCTCCTCTCCGACCAGTGATTCTCATCTCTCCACCAGTTACAGCCCAATAACCCTCCTCTCTCCACCAGTGATTCCAATCTCTCCACCAGTTACAGCCCAGTAACCCTCCTCTCCGCCAGTGATTCCCATCTCTCCACCAGTTACAGCCCAGTAACCCTCCTCTCCGCCAGTGATTCCCATCTCTCCACCAGTTACAGCCCAGTAACCCTCTCTCCGCCAGTGATTCCCATCTCTCCACCAGTTACAGCCCAGTAACCCTCCTCTCCTCGCCAGTGATTCCCATCTCTCCACCAGTTACAGCCCAGTAACCCTCTTCTCCGCCAGTGATTCCCATCTCTCCACCAGTTACAGCCCAGTAACCCTCCTCTCCGCCAGTGATTCCCATCTCTCCACCAGTTACAGCCCAGTAACCCTCCTCTCCGCCAGTGATTCCCATCTCTCCACCAGTTACAGCCCAGTAACCCTCCTCTCGCCAGTGATTCCATCTCTCCACCAGTTACAGCCCAGTAACCCTCCTCTCCGCCAGTGATTCCCATCTCTCCACCAGTTAACAGTCCCAGTAACCCTCCTCTCCACCAGTACAGCCCAGTAACCCTCCTCTCCGCCAGTGATTCCCATCTCTCCACCAGTTACAGCCCAGTAACGCCTCCTCTCCACCAGTTACAGCCCAGTAACCCCTCCTCTCCGCCAGTGATTCCATCTCTCCACCAGTTACAGCCCAGTAACCCTCCTCGTCCAACCAGTTACAGCCCAGTAACCCTCCTCTCCGCCAGTGATTCCCATCTCTCCACCAGTTACAGCCCAGTAACCCTCCTCTCCGCCAGTGATTTCCAATCTCTCCACCAGTTACAGCCCAGTAACCCTCCTCTCCGACCAGTGATTCCATCTCTCCACCAGTTACAGCCCAGTAACCCCTCCTCTCCACCAGTGATTTCTCATCTCTCCACCAGTTACAGCCCAAGTAACCCTCCTCTCCAGCCAGTGATTCCCATCTCTCCACCAGTTACAGCCCAGTAACCCTCCTCTCCGCCAGTGATTCCCATCTCTCCACCAGTTACAGCCCAGTAACCCTCCTCTCCGCCAGTGATTCCCATCTCTCCACCAGTTACAGCCCAGTAACCCCTCTCTCTCCGCCAGTGATTCCCATCTCTCCACCAGTTACAGCCCAGTAACCCTCCTCTCCGCCAGTGATTCCCAATCTCTCCACCAGTTACAGCCCAGTAACCCTCCTCTCCGCCAGTGATTCCCATCTCTCCACCAGTTACAGCCCAGTAACCCTCGTCTCTCCACCAGTTACAGCCCAGTAACCCTCCTCTCCGCCAGTGATTCCCCATCTCTCCACCAGTTACAGCCCAGTAACCCACTCAGTATCCTCTCTCCACCAGTTACAGCCCAGTAACCCTCCTCTCCGCCAGTGATTCCCATCTCTCCCACCAGTTACAGCCCAGTAACCCTCCTCTCCGCCAGTGATTCCAATCTCTCCACCAGTTACAGCCCAGTAACCCTCCTCTCCGCCAGTGATTTCCATCTCTCCACCAGTTACAGCCCAGTAACCCTCCTCTCCGCCAGTGATTCCCATCTCTCCACCAGTTACAGCCCAGTAACCCTCCTCTCCGCCAGTGATTCCCATCTCTCCACCAGTTACAGCCCAGTAACCCTCCTCTTCCGCCAGTGATTCCCATCTCTCCCACCAGTTACAGCCCAGTAACCCCTCCTCTCCGCCAGTGATTCCCATCTCTCCACCAGTTACAGCCCAGTAACCCTCCTCTCCGCCAGTGATTCCCATCTCTCCACCAGTTACAGCCCAGTAACCCTCCTCTCCGCCAGTGATTCCCATCTCTCCACCAGTTACAGCCCAGTAACCCTCTTCTCCGCCAGTGATTCCCATCTCTCCACCAGTTACAGCCCAGTAACCCTCCTCTCCGCCAGTGATTCCCATCTCTCCACCAGTTACAGCCCAGTAACCCTCCTCTCCGCCAGTGATTCCAATCTCTCCACCAGTTACAGCCCAGTAACCCTCCTCTCCGCCAGTGATTCCCATCTCTCCACCAGTTACAGCCCAGTAACCCTCCTCTCTCCGCCAGTGATTCCAATCTCTCCACCAGTTACAGCCCAGTAACCCTCCTCTCCGCCAGTGATTCCCATCTCTCCACCAGTTACAGCCCAGTAACCCTCCTCTCCGCCAGTGATTCCATCTCTCCACCAGTTACAGCCCAGTAAACCCCTCCTCTCCGCCAGTGATTCCCATCTCTCCACCAGTTACAGCCCAGTAACCCTCCTCTCCGCCAGTGATTCCCATCTCTCCACCAGTTACAGCCCAGTAACCCTCTTCTCCGCCAGTGATTCCCATCTCTCCACCAGTTACAGCCCAGTAACCCTCCTCTCCGCCAGTGATTCCCATCTCTCCACCAGTTACAGCCCAGTAACCCTCTCTCCGCCAGTGATTCCCATCTCTCCACCAGTTACAGCCCAGTAACCCTCCTCTCCGCCAGTGATTCCCATCTCTCCACCAGTTACAAGCCCAGTAACCCTCCTCTCCGCCAGTGATTCCAATCTCTCCACCAGTTACAGCCCAGTAACCCTCCTCTCCGCAGTGATTCCATCTCTCCACCAGTTACAGCCCAGTAACCTCCCTCTCTCCGCCAGTGATTCCCATCTCTCCACCAGTTACAGCCCAGTAACCCTCTTCTCCGCCAGTGATTCCCATCTCTCCACCAGTTACAGCCCAGTAACCCCTCCTCTCCGCCAGTGATTCCCATCTCTCCACCAGTTACAGCCCAGTAACCCTCCTCTCCGCCAGTGATTCCCATCTCTCCACCAGTTACAGCCCAGTAACCCTCCTCTCCGCCAGTGATTCCAATCTCTCCACCAGTTACAGCCCAGTAACCCTCCTCTCCGCCAGTGATTCCCATCTCTCCACCAGTTACAGCCCAGTAACCCCTCCTCTCCGCCAGTGATTCCCATCTCTCCACCAGTTACAGCCCAGTAACCCTCCTCTCCGCCAGTGATTCCCATCTCTCCCACCAGTTACAGCCCAGTAACCCTCCTCTCCGCCAGTGATTCCCATCTCTCCACCAGTTACAGCCCAGTAACCCTCCTTCTCCACCAGTGATTCCCATCTCTCCACCAGTTACAGCCCAAGTAACCCTCCTCTCCACCAGTGATTCCCATCTCTCCACCAGTTACAGCCCAGTAACCCTCCTCTCCGCCAGTGATTCCCATCTCTCCACCAGTTACAGCCCAGTAACCCTCCTCTCCGCCAGTGATTCCCATCTCTCCACCAGTTACAGCCCAGTAACCCTCCTCTCCACCAGTGATTCCCATCTCTCCACCAGTTACAGCCCAGTAACCCTCCTCTCCGCCAGTGATTCCCATCTCTCCACCAGTTACAGCCCAGTAACCCTCTTCTCCACCAGTGATTCCCATCTCTCCACCAGTTACAGCCCAATAACCCCTCCTCTCCACCAGTGATTCCCATCTCTCCACCAGTTACAGCCCAGTAACCCTCCTCTCCGCCAGTGATTCCCATCTCTCCACCAGTTACAGCCCAGTAACCCTCCTCTCCACCAGTGATTCCTATCTCTCCACCAGTTACAGCCCAGTAACCCTCCTCTCCACCAGTGATTCCCATCTCTCCACCAGTTACAGCCCAGTAACCCTCCTCTCCGCCAGTGATTCCCATCTCTCCACCAGTTACAGCCCAGTAACCCTCCTCTCCACCAGTGATTCCCATCTCTCCACCAGTTACAGCCCAGTAACCCTCCTCTCCGCCAGTGATTCCCATCTCTCCACCAGTTACAGCCCAGTAACCCTCTTCTCCACCAGTGATTCCCATCTCTCCACCAGTTACAGCCCAGTAACCCTCTTCTCCGCCAGTGATTCCCATCTCTCCACCAGTTACAGCCCAGTAACCCTCCTCTCCACCAGTGATTCCCATCTCTCCACCAGTTACAGCCCAGTAACCCTCCTCTCCGCCAGTGATTCCCATCTCTCCACCAGTTACAGCCCAGTAACCCTCTTCTCCACCAGTGATTCCCATCTCTCCACCAGTTACAGCCCAATAACCCTCCTCTCCACCAGTGATTCCCATCTCTCCACCAGTTACAGCCCAGTAACCCTCCTCTCCGCCAGTGATTCCCATCTCTCCACCAGTTACAGCCCAGTAACCCTCCTCTCCACCAGTGATTCCCATCTCTCCACCAGTTACAGCCCAGTAACCCTCCTCTCCACCAGTGATTCCCATCTCTCCACCAGTTACAGCCCAGTAACCCTCCTCTCCGCCAGTGATTCCCATCTCTCCACCAGTTACAGCCCAGTAACCCTCCTCTCCGCCAGTGATTCCCATCTCTCCACCAGTTACAGCCCAGTAACCCTCCTCTCCGCCAGTGATTCCCATCTCTCCACCAGTTACAGCCCAGTAACCCTCCTCTCCACCAGTGATTCCCATCTCTCCACCAGTTACAGCCCAGTAACCCTCCTCTCCACCAGTGATTCCCATCTCTCCACCAGTTACAGCCCAGTAACCCTCCTCTCCGCCAGTGATTCCCATCTCTCCACCAGTTACAGCCCAGTAACCCTCCTCTCCACCAGTGATTCCCATCTCTCCACCAGTTACAGCCCAGTAACCCTCCTCTCCGCCAGTGATTCCCATCTCTCCACCAGTTACAGCCCAGTAACCCTCTTCTCCACCAGTGATTCCCATCTCTCCACCAGTTACAGCCCAGTAACCCTCCTCTCCACCAGTTACAGCCCAGTAACCCTCCTCTCCACCAGTTACAGCCCAGTAACCCTCCTCTCCACCAGTTACAGCCCAGTAACCCTCCTCTCCACCAGTGCCTTTGTTGTGATTTATGGGTGGTGCTGGATGAAGCCTGGTGCACAAGGTGCGCTCTAGTATTGGGGCGATAGTCGGCGGACATTTTGGTCCTCCTCACAATTTGAACAGGTGATCTCCAAGCATTCCTTGATGCAGGGTCAGAGACGCCATCATGAGGTGTGGTGTCACCTTGTGCCAACCTCCCCATATTCCCAGCACATTGACCCGTCTGTGCTGTGAGGCCGGACCACACCCCGTCATAGCCGGGTTCCGCATTACTCATGACGCCCCTTCCTCTCAGCTCGGCATTGCCCAGTTCTGCAGTCATTACATGGCGACGGGGATGTGACTTATGACGGTGGGGTAGTGACGTCACGTTACTTCCTGCAGAGGCGCAGAGTCATTGTGTTCAGGCATGATGATGGGCAGCGAGACGCGGCTGTTCCCCGGAGGACCGGCTCCTGGAGAACTGCATTGCTTTCCGGGGCTGGGGCCCTACAGACACACTTTGTGAGTATACAGCCCCTGGAGGGCCGCGCCTGTATAATGGAGAGGCCGAAACTCTCTGTCCGGCCCCATTAATGCCAGGGGCCTCGACAATACAATGCGGTATGTGCGCTGCCCAGAGGCTACTGTGCCCCGTCATCATAATCTATCACTGCTTTCAGTTTCATTTTTTGATGCAGTTAATACATTTATATATGTACGTGCGCCCTCCCCTCCTGTGCTCGGGGGCCCCGTGCGCCACCCCCCCCCCCTCTCCTGTGCTCGGGGGCCCCGTGCGCCACCCCCCCCTCTCCTGTGCTCGGGGGCCCCGTGCGCCACCCCCCCCTCTCCTGTGCTCGGGGGCCCCGTGCGCCACCCCCCCCTCTCCTGTGCTCGGGGGCCCCGTGCGCCACCCCCCCCTCTCCTGTGCTCGGGGGCCCCGTGCGCCACCCCCCCTCTCCTGTGCTCGGGGGCCCCGTGCGCCCCCCCCTCCTCTCCTGTGCTCGGGGGCCCGTGCGCCACCCCCCCCCCCCCCCCTCCTGTGCTCGGGGGCCCCGGGCACAGTGTTTCTTGTGCCCTCCACCTTTTTACACATTTCCTTGTGTCCCCTCGTCTTCTTGGCTGCACACATCAGTATACTAGCTATTGAACCCGTTCTACGCCCGGGTGGCGAGCATTTATATTGGTATATGGTCTCCATCCTGTCATGTGCTGCTCCATCCTGCGCCCCCATCCTGTCATGTGCTGCTCCATCCTGCGTCCCCATCCTGTCATGTGCTGCTCCATCCTGCGTCCCCATCCTGTCATGTGCTGCTCCATCCTGCGTCCCCATCCTGTCATGTGCTGCTCCCATCCTGCGCCCCCGTTCTTTCATGTGCTGCTCCCATCCTGCGCCCCCGTTCTTTCATGTGCTGCTCCCATCCTGCGCCCCCGTTCTTTCATGTGCTGCTCCCATCCTGCGCCCCCGTTCTTTCATGTGCTGCTCCCATCCTGCGCCCCCGTTCTTTCATGTGCTGCTCCATCCTGCGCCCCCATCCTGTCATGTGCTGCACCCATCCTGCGCCCCCATCCTGTCATGTGCTGCACCCATCCTGCGCCCCCATCCTGTCATGTGCTGCACCCATCCTGCGCCCCCATCCTGTCATGTGCTGCTCCCATCCTGCGCCCCCATCCTGTCATGTGCTGCTCCCATCCTGCGCCCCCATCCTGTCATGTGCTGCTCCTATCCTGCGCCCCCATCCTGTCATGTGCTGCCCCCATCCTGTCATGTGCTGCCCCCATCCTGTCATGTGCTGCACCCATCCTGTCATGTGCTGCACCCATCCTGTCATGTGCTGCCCCCATCCTGTCATGTGCTGCCCCCATCCTGCGCCCCCATCCTGTCATGTGCTGCTCCCATCCTGCGCCCCCATCCTGTCATGTGCTGCTCCCATCCTGCGCCCCCGTTCTTTCATGTGCTGCTCCCATCCTGCGCCCCCGTTCTTTCATGTGATGCTCCCATCCTGCGCCCCCGTTCTGTCATGTGCTGCTGCCATCCTGCACCCCTGTTCTGTCATGTGCTGCCCTATTCTATCATGTGCTGCTCCCATCCTTCGTCCCCATTCTGTCATGTGCTGCTCCCATCCTGCGCCACCGTTCTGTAATTTGCTGCTCCCATCCATATGCCCCATACGCTGCTCCATAAAGGTTTATGGCCCCCATAAGATGCTCCATATTATATGCCTTCGTACACTGCTCCATTATGGTTGATGGCCCCCATAAGATGCTCCATTGTATATGCCCCCGTACACTGCTCCATTATGGTTGATGGCCCCCATAAGATGCTCCATTGTATATGCCCCCGTACACTGCTCTATTATGGTTGATGGCCCCCATAAGATACTCCATATTATATGCCCCCGTACACTGCTCCATTATGGTTGATGGCCCCCATAAGATGCTCCATTGTATATGCCCCCGTACACTGCTCCATTATGGTTGATGGCCCCCATAAGATGCTCCATAGTATATGCCCCCGTACACTGCTCCATTATGGTTTATGGCCCCCATAAGATGCTCCATATTATATGCCCCGTATACTGCTGCGATATATATATAAAAAAAAAAAACATGCTCTCCTATCGTCGCTGGGCGCCGAGTGCTGGGGGGCCTGAGCAGGCGGGGACACCGGCGCGCTGTGGGGGTCAGGTGCCGGAGTCGCCGCTAGCTCAGGCCCCCCAGCACTTGCTATATTCACCTGGCCGTGATCCAGCGCTGCACGCCGCTCCGTGTTCCAGCTCCTCTGGCTGTGACTGTTCAGTCAGAGGGCCGCGCACATTAAGCGCGTCATCGCGCCCTCTGAACTTTGAGCGTCACAGGCAGAGGACCCGGAACATGGAGCCGCACGCAGCGCTGGAACGGGGGACAGGTGAATAGAATACTTACCCTCCTGGCGCGTCCACGGTCCCTGCCTCTCCGTTGGAGATCGCAATGTGCGTTCAGTGTTTGCGCATACCGCGATCTCCTGAGAGCGTCACTCTGTGGGGTCCAGACTGCGCCGGCGCTTGCGCAGTCTATAAAGGCTTCGGACAGAGTGACGCTCCCAGCGTTATATTATAGATATGTGCATATGAGGTACCTTACTCTGCTGTTACATTGTATTGTAGTGTTCTCTCTCGTAATCTGATGTGTATATGTGTCCTGTGTGTAGTCAGTTCTGCCTGTACCCCCTGTATAGGTATCCTGTGTGTGTGGTCAGTTCTGCCTGTACCCCCTGTATAGGTATCCTGTGTGTGTGGTCAGTTCTGCCTGTACCCCCTGTATAGGTATCCTGTGTGTATGGTCAGTTCTGCCTGTACCCCCTGTATAGGTATCCTGTGTGTGTGTGGTCAGTTCTGCCTGTACCCCCTGTATAGGTATCCTGTGTGTGTGGTCAGTTCTGCCTGTACCCCCTGTATAGGTATCCTGTCTGTGTGGTCAGTTCTGCCTGTACCCCCTGTATAGGTATCCTGTCTGTGTGGTCAGTTCTGCCTGTACCCCCTGTATAGGTATCCTGTGTGTGTGGTCAGTTCTGCCTGTACCCCCTGTATAGGTATCCTGTGTGTGTGGTCAGTTCTGCCTGTACCCCCTGTATAGGTATCCTGTGTGTGTGGTCAGTTCTGCCTGTACCCCCTGTATAGGTATCCTGTCTGTGTGGTCAGTTCTGCCTGTACCCCCTGTATAGGTATCCTGTCTGTGTGGTCAGTTCTGCCTGTACCCCCTGTATAGGTATCCTGTCTGTGTGTGTGTGGTCAGTTCTGCCTGTACCCCCTGTATAGGTATCCTGTCTGTGTGTGTGTGGTCAGTTCTGCCTGTACCCCCTGTATAGGTATCCTGTCTGTGTGTGTGTGGTCAGTTCTGCCTGTACCCCCTGTATAGGTATCCTGTGTGTGTGGTCAGTTCTGCCTGTACCCCCTGTATAGGTATCCTGTGTGTGTGGTCAGTTCTGCCTGTACCCCCTGTATAGGTATCCTGTCTGTGTGGTCAGTTCTGCCTGTACCCCCTGTATAGGTATCCTGTCTGTGTGGTCAGTTCTGCCTGTACCCCCTGTATAGGTATCCTGTCTGTGTGGTCAGTTCTGCCTGTACCCCCTGTATAGGTATCCTGTCTGTGTGTGTGTGTGGTCAGTTCTGCCTGTACCCCCTGTATAGGTATCCTGTCTGTGTGTGTGTGTGGTCAGTTCTGCCTGTACCCCCTGTATAGGTATCCTGTCTGTGTGTGTGTGGTCAGTTCTGCCTGTACCCCCTGTATAGGTATCCTGTGTGTGTGGTCAGTTCTGCCTGTACCCCCTGTATAGGTATCCTGTGTGTGTGGTCAGTTCTGCCTGTACCCCCTGTATAGGTATCCTGTCTGTGTGTGTGTGGTCAGTTCTGCCTGTACCCCCTGTATAGGTATCCTGTCTGTGTGTGTGTGGTCAGTTCTGCCTGTACCCCCTGTATAGGTATCCTGTCTGTGTGGTCAGTTCTGTCTGTGATGCATCACCACTAAAACGGACACTCTACTCCTGTACTCGGCTTGGAGCTGCCTTCGGGGACTCCCCTCTTACATTTCTTTTTTTCCCATCTACTCCTCTTACAAAAGTGAGGTTTTGAGAAAGACCGTGCCTGGTCGAAATGTTAACTTTGTTGTCCGCAATCACTTCTTCTCTGAAAATTATTTGGTGGTGCTTGGACACGTGAATAAAAGCAACTAAATTTTCTACATAAACGCAAAGACTTGAGTGCAGATGTTTTTCTCTTGTATATTTGACTTTGGATGTCCAGCTGGCACCTCCCTTCCTGAACTTTACAGTGTGCACGTCATATCTCTCTCTGTACCCCCTGTATAGGTATCCTGTGTGTGTGGTCAGTTCTGTCTGTACTCCCTGTATAGGTATCCTGTGTGTGTGCTTGTATGGTCAGTTCTGTCTGTACCCCCTGTATAGGTATCCTGTGTGTGTGGTCAGTTCTGTCTGTACCCCCTGTATAGGTATCCTGTGTGTGTAGTTAGTTCTGTATAAGTATCCTGTGGGTACAACCCCCTTACGTTTTCACGGTTTCATTGCAGTCATTTGGTAAATTCAAAAAAGTTCACTTTATTTCTCACCCTGCACCCCATTTTGTCTGACTTCCCCCCCCCCCCCCCTGAAATATATGGAAGTAATTTTTGCAAATTTATTAAAGAGAAACTGAAATATCACATGGTCATACGTATTCAGACATTTTGCTCAGTATTGCGTAGAAGCTCCATTTTGATCTACAACCCCTGGCAAAAATTACGAAATCACCGGCCTTGGAGGATGTTCATTCAGTTGGTTAATTTTGTAGAAAAAAAGTAGATCAGAGACATGGCACAAAAGTAAAGTCATTTCAAATGGCAACTTTCTGGCTGTAAGAAACACTAAAAGAAATCAAGATAAAAAAATGTGGTAGTCAGTAATGGTTACTTTTTTTATTAACCCTGCTGTTCTGTTGGTCAAAAATGACCGACCTTGAACTTCAATATTCTTTAAAATATTCAAGATGCGGCTCTGAAACCCGTGGCCGACCGACCCATCCTCATTTAAGTCAATCAACCACAAGTTTCAGAACCGCATCTTGAACACCCCAAAAAATACCAAAGTTCAAAATAGGTCTCCCCAGACCGAACAGAACAGCAGGGTTAAGCATAGGGGAAAAATTATGGAGTCACTCAATTCTGGGGAAGAAGTATATCATGAAAAATAAAAAAAACACTCCAACACATCACTAGTACAGTATTTTCTGGCGTATAAGACGACTTTTTAACCCCTGAAAATCTTCCAAAAAGTTGGGGGTCATCTTATAAAAAAAAAAAGAATAAAAATAAATATGGATGTGCTTACCTTCCGACGGCCCCCGTCTCTCAGCGGTGCAAGCGGCGGTCTCCGTTCCTAAGGATGCATTGAGCGTAGGACCTGCGATTACGTCAGAGGGGAAGTATATCCATATTTTCTCCAGTCACCTTCCACGACAGTCACCTTGAAGGATGTCTCCCCGCTCTAATGGGGGACAGGAAACACAGAGGTTAAATAACCCTCCCCTTCCTGCTGTCTCCAGTGTTTTATCCTGTCCCCCAGTGGGGCATGAAGAGGTCCGTCCAGTTGCTGCCGCGGCCGGCGGAGCCCTGAGAAAGCGTTACCGTAATGCCGGGCGGTCGGAGGTTCTCCTCTGCTCCTCCAGATGACTGCTCCCGTCTCCATGCGCTGTGACTCGGGACCCCTTTCCCGCGCCTCTTCGGGAGGTAAAGCGCGGCGGTGATGTGCAGCCTGGGCTCTCTCCGAGCTCCCCGGCGTCCTCCTCCCCTGCAGCCGCGCACCGGAAGTGACATCGGCGCGCATCGGAAGTGGGGCCGGTGTTCAGTTCTGGGTTCACTTTTCTGCACCATGCTGATCGCACGCGCAGTTTGCGGCCAGGGCCCAGCACCTCCAGCTTCTGGGTCGTTCCTTTGGATCCTCCCTACGGATCATGGGAGGAAGAGCACACAACTGACGCTGGACCTCGATCCCTATATCCTTGTCTTAGGCCTCCAGGTAAGATGCTGAGTCTCTGTCTTGTGTGACTGTTGACAGGTCTGACCATGGACGGCGACAAACCTACCGCTGCATCTGCAGATCCCAGCGTTCACCCTCCTACCGTGAGTAGCTGGGCTGGTCCCTATTCTATCCGGGCTAACACCTATGGGTCACTTAGTATACCTTCTCTCTCTTTTAGGGAGAAAAGGTCTCTGCCCCAAAGCGCAAACCCAGTCGAAAGTGCGGTGTTTATGGTGCCAGGCTCCCTTCAGCTTATAAGAAGACCTTATGCCAACAATGCACGGACGATATACTACGTGCCGAACAGCCCTCTCTCCTGGATAGTATAAAAACTCATTAAGCAGGAGGTGCAGCCCTTTCCCAACCCCCAGTGCCTCATCCCCCTCCCCCTAAAAGAGGAAATTGGCACCAGCTGAATCTGACTCGGACGACATTTGGGAAAATGAGGGCTCCACATCCACCCCTATGCCTGACAATAAAAAATACTATTTTTCTTCCGAGGATATGGAAGAACTTGTTTCCATAGTGAGGAGTACCATGGGGGTGGAGTAAGTAGAGGTAAAACATTCTATTCAGGATGAGATGTTCGGGGGCTGAAACCCAAGGGTAAAAAAGGGTTTCCGGTTCACGAGAATGTTCAGAACCTTATATTTCAAGAATGGTCTTCCCCAGAAAAGGGACTTAGCATACCCTTGGAGTTAAAAAATCGCTTTCCCCTTGAAGGTGATAGCTCTATTTGGGAAATCCCTAGAGTAGACGTCCAGGTCTCTAAAATAACCAAGAAGGTGTCCCTCCCCTTTGAGGATTCGTCCCAATTAAAAGATCCAATGGATCAAAAAATTGAAAGTCACCTGAAAAATACTTTGGAAACCTCTACTAACCTGATTAAAGCTAATATAGCTTCTACTTGTGTCGCCAGATCCCTCTTTCTCTAGCTCCGTAAATTAGAGGAACACCTCTCCCAGGGGACCTCTAGAGAGGAGATCCTTCACTCCCTTCTCCAAAAAGCCACGGGCTTCTTAGCCGATGCCTCAGGAGAGTCAGTTCGGGTAGCAGCAAAATCCTTAGTCCTCTCTTATTCCGCTAGAAGGGCCCTTTTGTTAAAATCTAGTAAATTTACTAGAAGCCGTTTCTTTTTTGTCCCCCTCATGAACAGCCCCAGAAGGAATTCAGGGGAAAGGGTAAAACTGGACGGTGGAGCTACCCGAAAGGAGGCAAAGGCAGGAACATCCTTGTCCCTCAATAACAACAGACCCCGGACATACAGTGACTCTCCAGTGGGGGGGCCGACTCTGACTCCCTTGCCCAATGGCAGTCCATATCCACAAACAAGTGGATCCATCACACCATACAGTTCGGGCTGAAGTTGGAATTCTAGAGTCTTTCCCCCCCAGTGTGAGGATTACTCCGCCACAGCCTCCAGACGTCCAAAACTCCTTCCTCCTTCAGATACAAGACCTCTTGCGAGAAAAAGTAATTTCTCGAGTACCCCATCAGGAGATAGGCAGAGGCCATTACACTCGCCTCTTTCTCATAAAAATAAACCCTCCGTAAAATGCAGGGTCAAAGTAAACTTGAAACTCCTAAATCAGTTCATCAAATACCGGAGGTTCAAGATGGAGTCGATCAAGACGGCAATCCCTCTAATTGGAAAAAAACTGGGTGATGGCTACAATAGACCTGAGGGACGCTTACTACCACGCTCCGATCCATCCGGATCACAGGAAGTTCCTCAGGTTTGCAGTCACCCACAACCAAGAGATCGCCCATTTCCAATTCAACACACTACCATTCGGTGTCTCTTCAGCACCAAGAGTGTTTTCAAAAATCATGAGGGAAGCGGTTATACTCATCCGGCTCCAGGGAATATGTCTCGTTCCTTATTTGGACAACTTCCTTATAGTCGCCGCATCGACATCACGGTTGAACAAGGATGTATCGAAAACCCTGGAGATCTTTGAATCTCTAGGCTGGATCCCAAACCTTCTAAAATCAGACCTCCACTTTTCCCCAAGGAAGAAATTTCTGGGGATCTTCCTGGACTCAGAAAAAAGGACATCCTTCCTTCCCGAGGATCGTCAACACAACCTTCACCGGAGGATCTCAAAATTCAAACAGCTGAGATCACCAACATTGAAGGAATCCATGTCCATTCTGGGATCGCTGACCTCGTGTATTCAGGCTGTATCCTGGGCTCAGGCGCACACATGAACGCTCCAATCTCATGTCCTTCTATACTCTTGAAGGTGCAACAACGTACTGTCCAGGACAATTCCGCTTTCCGGGCATGTGAAATCGTCTCTCTCCTGGTGGCTGAATTGCAAGAACCTGCGGAGGGGGGTGAGCTGGGACCAGCTCCCCCTAAAGATTCTTTGTACAGACACCAGCCGAAGGGGTTGGGGAGCTGTGGTGGAGGAAACATATTTTCTGGGATTATGGCCCCTGAACATAAGATTCAGATCTTCGAACCTGAGGGAGCTTAAGGCAGTGGAGGAAGCGCTGATAGCTGCCTCACCTCTAATTCAAAATCATCACGTTCGGATCTACTCCGACAAGATAACGACAGTAGCCTACCTTCGACATCAAGGGGGCATGAGGTATGCCAGCCTAAAACTAGTCACAGAAAGAATATTCTTCTGGGCAGAAAAACACCTGTTGTCTATCTCAGCAACACATCTCAGAGGTTCAGACGATGCCCAGGCGGACTTCCTGAGTAGGAGGGATGTCCATCCAGGAGAATGGTGCCTGAACCAAGCAGTCTTCCTATCCCTGACTGCGAAATGGGGGAGCCCGGACGTAGATTTGTTTGCTGGTACAGCGCACTGATGGACATGGCATTAGAGGGGCCCTTCTACCCCAGACCTCCGACTTCCTTTACCAAGGTCCCCTACGTTACTCAGACTTGAACAGACTGAGCCTAGCAGCCTGGTTACTGAAGCCAGCATCCTAAAAGCCAAAGGTCTCTCAGACAGGGTAATCCAAACGCTCCAAAAGAGCAGGAAACCAGTGATGAATGCCATCTATGGCAAAGTATGGAAAAAGTTCTCTTCCTGGTGCCTTCCCAATGTCCCTGATCCCTTCCAACCCAACATTGCTCAGATCCTGGACTTCCTCCAGAAAGGGTTGGAGCTAGGTCTTTCCTCGAGCACTCTGAGAGTTCAGATTTCTGCTCTTAGTTCCTTTTTTGACCAAGACCTGGCGGGCCACCGCTGGATTAAACGATTTATAACCTCTGCAAGTAAAATGTCCCACAAAAAGGATGATATTGGTCTAAATGTAGAATATAAAATATCAATACTTTATTGTTAAAAAAATGACAACAGGTGCACAGAGGTAATATACAGAACGATATCTAAAACGGTGCTGTCAAAACAATGGCAAGAGGCATGTGACAGAAGGTCGACATATAGATATATAATCCTAAGCAGAACAATGCTTGTTAAACATATTATTACACTGATTAGAGGGACCAAAAATATGGAACAATGAGCTCATAGATACCTAATGATTAGACATTGGTCCCTATAAGTATGGGGTTAACAAAGACACTGCATCATACCCACAATGGGGACTGTGCGCAGTAGCCACTACCATTGATTTAAAGCCGTTTTGATAGTAATAATAATCATGACGAGAGAAAAATAATGAAACAGTTGTCAGCGGTTTACCCACCGCAGTGTAGAGAGACTCTCCTGGAACGTGCCTCCGCCCCAACGCGCGTTTCGGAAAACTACCTTCGTCAGGGACAATGAGAACATACGGGAATGTGTCTTAAAAAGAGGTGACCCCACAAACTTTTAGCGTGTGCGGCCCGGAAGTAGAGGTACGCTGCCATGCCGACCACAGACGCTCGCGCGCACCAGGATACTGCGGCCAGGGGAGAGCGATCGCGGGGGCCCCACGTGATTACCACCACACTGCCGAGATCCAGAACCACGCCTATGCAATGGGACAGGGGAGCGCTCCACCAGGAGCGTGTAAGTATAATGACCGTAATGTGAAAGTAATGCATCACTAGCCCTTCATGATCAGATTTTGTGCAAAGAATACATGTAGTAATATATAATCCAGCAACGGACCTCACACAGAACCAGGTTCAAAAAGCGGATGTCCACTACAGATTACAAAAAGAATACAATGCCGACACATCATATATCACATACACACAGATATACCATAGAATAATAGCGTCACATTATAAATATATAATCATAAATAATAAATGGATAATGAGTAATCAATACACCTGAACATATCTAGGAGCAATGTTGGCACCCCCCACTCACAATCAATATGCATATGGATCAACAGTAATACCTCCATAGAGTAAGTAAAAATTTCCACAAGAGTGGATATCGGCAATAAAATATTGATATTTTATATTCTACATTTAGACCAATATCATCCTTTTTGTGGGTATGTGTTTGATATATGATGATAGGTCATATTATGGTCCTATTTGTGTGTACTAATTATTGATTCGTATATATGTACCATGCAGGAAAACGCTATAAGTGGTTAAGTAAAATACGTCCTAGGATCCCGAACTGGGTTCCTACCTGGGACCTCCCTTCGAGCCCTTGTCCTCAATATCTTTTAAAACCCTGACTCTTAAGACGGTTTTTCTGGTGGCAATTACCACGGCTAGACACATAGGAGAATTGCAGGCCCTGTCAATATAGGAACCCTACCTAACTATAATCTCTGATAGTATAGTTCTGTGTTTAGATCCCTCCTTTATTCCCAATGTTGCCTCACACTTCCATAGGGGTCAAGATATTGTGCTGCCCTCATTTTGCCCAAATCTTTCTAATACAAAGGAAGAACATTTCCACACTCTGGATGTCCACAGAGTAGTGCTCCATTACCTGGAACAATCCAGGGATTGGAGGGTTGACCAGAATCTTTTTATTCAGTTTTCAGGCCAAAATAAAGGTAAAAAGGCATCTAAGGGCATGATTGCAAACTGGATCAAACAGGCCATTTGTGTAGCGTACTCGATAAAAGATCTTCCTCCTCCTGCTTCACTAAAGGCTCACCCCACCCGGTCGGTCTCTACATCCTGGGCAGCGAGAGGGAATGCTTCATCTGAGCAGATATGCAGAGCGGCTACATGGTCTTCTGTACATACCTTGACCAGACATTATAGACTGAGCTTTAACAGGGATCTAATATTCGGCAGACGTGTTTTGCAAGCTTTGATCCCTCCCTAAAGAAATCAGTGTCAGTCCAAGGTGACTGTCATGGAAGGTTTTTTATTTTTATTCATTTTTTTTTTTTTTATTACATGAATATGGATCCCAGGGCCTGACAGAGAGCCTCCTCTCCTCCAGACCCTGGGGACCATCCGCACCGCACACTCCCTATAAGGCCGGCGTCACACACAGGGAAAACAATACGGTCCGTATATTACGGCCGTAATACGCTGAAAAGTCCCGAAAAAAGTGGTCCGTAGCTCCTCCGTAGGCAGGGTGTGTCAGCGTTTTTTGCGCATGGCATCCTCCGTATGTAATCCGTATGGCATCCGTACTGCGTGGTTTTCTCGCAGGCTAGCAAAACCAACATACCGCTATAGAAGTGATCCATGTGTCCCAAAAAGAAAAGAAAATATATATATACTGTCTATATATATATATATATATATATATATATATATATATAATGTCAGTAGACACATATATTAGAGAGAAAAGCCGGTAATTCAGTGCGGTGTACAGTAAAATCACACTGACAGCTTACAGTAGAATAGGTAGAATAAATGTGTACACATAGAATAGGTATATATATATATATACAGTGGGGCAAAAAAGTATTTAGTCAGTCAGCAATAGTGCAAGTTCCAACACTTAAAAAGATGAGAGGCGTCTGTAATTTACATCATAGGTAGACCTCAACTATGGGAGACAAACTGAGAAAAAAAATCCAGAAAATCACATTGTCTGTTTTTTTTAACATTTTATTTGCATATTATGGTGGAAAATAAGTATTTGGTCAGAAACAAAATTTCATCTCAATACTTTGTAATATATCCTTTGTTGGCAATGACAGATGTCAAACGTTTTCTGTAAGTCTTCACAAGGTTGCCACACACTGTTGTTGGTATGTTGGCCCATTCCTCCATGCAGATCTCCTCTAGAGCAGTGATGTTTTTGTCTTTTCGCTTGGCAACACGGACTTTCAACTCCCTCCAAAGGTTTTCTATACGGTTGAGATCTGGAGACTGGCTAGGCCACTCCAGGACCTTGAAATGCTTCTTATGAAGCCACTCCTTCGTTGCCCTGGCGGTGTGCTTTGGATCATTGTCATGTTGAAAGACCCAGCCACGTTTCATCTTCAATGCCCTTGCTGATGGAAGGAGGTTTGCACTCAAAATCTCACGATACATGGCCCCATTCATTCTTTCATGTACCCGGATCAGTCGTCCTGGCCCCTTTGCAGAGAAACAGCCCCAAAGCATGATGTTTCCACCACCATGCTTTACAGTAGGTATGGTGTTTGATGGATGCAGCTCAGTATTCTTTTTCCTCCAAACACGACATGTTGTGTTTCTACCAAACTGTTCCAGTTTGGTTTCATCAGACCATAGGACATTCTCCCAAAACTCCTCTGGATCATCCAAATGCTCTCTAGCAAACTTCAGACGGGCCCGGACATGTACTGGCTTAAGCAGTGGGACACGTCTGGCACTGCAGGATCTGAGTCCATGGTGGCATAGTGTGTTATTTATGGTAGGCCTTGTTACATTGGTCCCAGCTCTCTGCAGTTCATTCACTAGGTCCCCCCGCGTGGTTCTGGGATTTTTGCTCACCGTTCTTGTGATCATTCTGACCCCATGGGGTGGGATTTTGCGTGGAGCCCCAGATCGAGGGAGATTATCAGTGGTCTTGTATGTCTTCCATTTTCTAATTATTGCTCCCACTGTTGATTTCTTCACTCCAAGCTGGTTGGCTATTGCAGATTCAGTCTTCCCAGCCTGGTGCAGGGCTACAATTTTTTTTTCTGGTGTCCTTTGACAGCTCTTTGGTCTTCACCATAGTGGAGTTTGGAGTCAGACTGTTTGAGGGTGTGCACAGGTGTCTTTTTATACTGATAACAAGTTTAAACAGGTGCCATTACTACAGGTAATGAGTGGAGGAAAGAGGAGACTCTTAAAGAAGAAGTTACAGGTCTGTGAGAGCCAGAAATCTTGATTGTTTGTTTCTGACCAAATACTTATTTTCCACCATAATATGCAAAAAAAATGATAAAAAAACAGACAATGTGATTTTCTGGATTTTTTTTTCTCAGTTTGTCTCCCATAGTTGAGGTCTACCTATGATGTAAATTACAGACGCCTCTCATCTTTTTAAGTGGTGGAACTTGCACTATTGCTGACTGACTAAATACTTTTTTGCCCCACTGTATATATATATATATATATATGTCAGTGAGACACATATATGTATATATATTAATATTTATTCCAGCGCTAGACAGCTTGAAAGCCGGTAATTCAATTACCGGCTTTTTCCTTCTCCTTCCTAAAACCCGACATGATTTGAGACATGGTTTACATACAGTAAACCATGTCTTCTCTCCATTTTTTTTGCAGATTCCACACTACTAATGTCAGTAGTGTGTATCTGCAAAATTTGGCCGTTCTAGCTCTTAAAATAAAGGGTTAAATGGCGGAAAAAATTGGCGTGGGCTCCCGCGCAATTTTCTCCGCCAGAGTAGTAAAGCCAGTGACTGAGGGCAGATATTAATAGCCTGGAGAGGGTCCACGGTTATTGGCCCCCCCCTGGCTAAAAATATCTGCCCCCAGCCACCCCAGAAAAGGCACATCTGGAAGATGCGCCTATTCTGGCACTTGGCCACTCTCTTCCCATTCCCGTGTAGCGGTGGGATATGGGGTAATGAAGGGTTAATGCCACCTTGCTATTGTAAGGTGACATTAAGCCTAATTAATAATGGAGAGGCGTCAGGGAGCCAGGGAGCTTTCTAGGTAATTTCCCACGATCTATGAACAGCCAGCAGAGGGCACCTCACCGCAAATGAAGCTAAATATAGATCATTGATCTATTTTTAGCCTCATTCCCTGGGGTTTTGCAGCGAGGAGCAGCCTGCATTAGCACAGCTCCTTGCTGCAAAATGTTTTAACCCCTTCAGAAGGATTTACATCGTTGGACGTTACAGATCTGCGGAGGGTAAGTATATTGTTGGTTTATTATGTTTTTTTACTCACAGAACGAGGGTCTTCAGTGACTGGATTGGGCGTTGAATAAAATACTGCAACAACCATTGTTTTTATTTCATTAAAATAATTTTAAAAAATGTGTTTGTGTTTTATTTAACCCTTTACTAGTATTGGATTAATAATGGATAGGTGTCATAATTGACGCCTCTCCATTATTAATTAGGCTTAATGTCACCTTACAATAGCAAGGTGGCATTAACTCTTCATTACCCCATATCCCACCGCTACACGGGAATGGGAAGAGAGTGGCCAAGTGCCAGAATAGGCGCATCTTCCAGATGTGCCTTTTCTGGGGTGGCTGGGGGCAGATATTTTTAGCCAGGGGGGGGCCAATAACCGTGGACCCTCTCCAGGCTATTAATATCTGCCCTCAGTCACTGGCTTTACTACTCTGGCGGAGAAAATTGCGCGGGAGCCCACGCCAATTTTTTCCGCCATTTAACCCTTTATTTTAAGAGCTAGAACGGCCAAATTTTGCAGATACACACTACTGACATTAGTAGTGTGGAATCTGCAAAAAAAATGGAGAGAAGACATGGTTTACTGTATGTAAACCATGTCTCAAATCATGTCGGGTTTTAGGAAGGAGAAGGAAAAAGCCGGTAATTGAATTACCGGCTTTCAAGCTGTATAGCGCTGGAATAAATATTAATATATATACATATATGTGTCTCACTGACATATATATATATATATATATATATATATATATATATATATATATACCTATTCTATGTGTACACATTTATTCTACCTATTCTACTGTAAGCTGTCAGTGTGATTTTACTGTACACCGCACTGAATTACCGGCTTTTCTCTCTAACAGCGCTGCGTATTTCTCGCAAGTCACACTGCTTGTCCGTGTGTAATCCGTATTTTTCACGCTTCCATAGACTTTCATTGGCGTATTTCTTGCGCAGTACGGTGACAAACGCAGCATGCTGCGATTTTGTACGGCCGTAGAAAGCCGTATAATACTGATCAGTAAAATACGGCAAATAGGAGCAGGGGCATAGAGAATAATTGTGCCGTATTTTTTGCGAGTTTTACGGACGTAGATTCTGCGCTCTTACGTCCGTAAAACTCGCATGTGTGACGGCGGCCTAAGACGACTGAGCGTATAAGATGACCCCCATCTTATACGGCGAGTATATTCCAAACTCCATATTTTATATGGATAAGTTGGGGGTCGTCTTATACGCCCAGTCGTCTTATACACCAGAAAATACGGTACTTTGTTGCACCACCTCTGGCTTTTTATAACAGCTTGCAGTTTCTGAGGCATGGACTTAATGAGTGTCAAACAGTACTCGTCATCAATCTGGCTCCAACTTTCTCTGATTGCTGGTGACAGATCAGCTTTGCAGGTTGGAGCCTTGTCATGGACAGTTTTCTTCAACTTCCACCAAAGATTTTCAATTGGATTGAGATCCGGACAATTTGCAGGTCATGACATTGGCCTTGTGTGTCTTTTTTTTTCAAGGAATGTTTTCACACTTTTTGCTCTATGGCAGGATGCATTATCATCTTGAAAAATGATTTCATCATCCCCAAACATCCTTTCAATTGATGAGATAAGAAAAGTGTCCAAAATATTATTTTATATAGCACCTTTAATTCCATGGTGCGTACATATAAATTACAGAGATCATTTACAGTAAGCAAACTAACAATGACAGGCTGATACAGAGGGAAGAGGACCCTGCCCTTACGGGCTTACATTCTACGGGATTATGGGGAAGGAGACAGTAGGTCGAGGGTTGCAGTAGCTCCGATGGTATTGAGGTGGTCGTGTGGTTATTACAGGCTGTAAGCTTCTTTGAAGAGATGGGTTTTCAGGTATCTTTTGAAGGATCCAAATGTTGTGGATAACCGGACGTGTTGGGGCACAGAATTCCAGAGGATGGAGGATATTTGGGAGAAGTCTTGGAGGCGATTGGGTGAGGAGCGAATAAGCGTGGAGGAGAAAAGGAGGTCTTGGAAGGACCGGAGATTACGCGAGGAAAGATATTGAGAGATTAGTTTGGAAATGTACGGAGGAGAAAGGTTATCGATTGCTTTGTAGGTCAGTGTTAGTAGTTTAAACTGGATACGCTGGGAAATTGGGAGCCAGTGAAGAGATTTGCAAAGAGGAGAAGCAGGAGTGGAGCGAGATTAATTAGTCGGGCAGCAGAGTTAAGGACGGACTGGACGAGTGCGAGAGTGTTAGAAGGTAGGCCACAGAGGAGGATGTTGCAGTAGTCGAGGCGGGAGATGATTAGGGCATGCACAAGCATTTTGGTAGAGTGAGGGTTGAGGAAAGGACGGATTCTGGAAATATTTTTGAGCTGGAGGCGACAGGAGGTGGCGAGAGCTTGGATGTGCGGTTCGAAGGACAGGGCAGAGTCCTTGGTTACTCCGAGGCAGCGGATTTTTGGGCCAGGGGAAAGTGTGATTTCATTTATTTTGATAGATCAGGTTGGGAAGATATGTGAGGTGGAGGAAAGATAATTAGTTCAGATTTGTCCACATTGAGCTTGAGGAAGCGAGAGAAGGAGGAGGATATGGCTGATAGACACTCTGGGATTCTGGAGAGCAGAGAGGTGACATCTGGGCCAGACCGGTAGATCTGATTGTCATAAGCATATAGATGGTACTGAAGCCATAGGACCTTATGAGTTGTCCCAGGCAGAGTGTATAGATTGAGAAGAGTAAGGGCCCAAGGATAGAGCCTTGAGGGACACCAGCAGAGAGGGGACGAGATGAAGAGGTAGTATGGGAGTAGGAAACGCTAAATGTGCGGTTGGTAAGGTATGAGGAGATCCAAGATACGGCGAGGTCTTTGACCCCAAAGGAAGAGAGGATCTGTAGTAGGAGGCAGTGGTCAACTGTGTCGAAGGCAGAGGACAGGTCTAGACGGAGGAGTATAGAGAATTGTCTGTTTAGCTTTGGCTGTAAGTAAGTCATTAGTAATTTTGGTCAGGGCAGTTTCAGTGGAATGGTGGGGACGGAAGCCAGATTGTAAGTTGTCGAAGAGAGTTAGATGCAAAGTGAGAGAAAAGTTCAGCATGGACGTGCTGCTCAAGGAGTTTGGATGCAAATGGGAGCAAAGATATGGGGCGATAGTTGGACATAGCGCTTGGGTCAAGGGATGGCTTTTTGAGGATAGGTGTGATTGTAGCATGTTTGAAAGCAGTGGGGAAGGTACCAGAAGTTAGTGATAGGTTGAAGAGATGGGTTAGGGATGGGATTAGTGTGGTGATGAGGTTGGGAAGGAGGTGGGATGGGGTCAAGTGCACAAGTGGTGAGGTGTGATTTGGAGAGATGAGCAAAGCTCCACTTTAGCGATTTTGGATAGGGAAGTTATGGTGTTTGGTAGTGTTGAGCATTCCGATACCGCAAGTATCGGGTATCGGCCGAATTCCGATACCGAGATCCGATACTTTTGTGGTATCAGGTATCGGTATCTGATCCATAGTGAGGTGTAAAATAAAGAATTAAAATAAAAAATATTGATATATTCACCTCTCCGGCGGCCCCTGGACATCACTGCGGGTAACCGGCAGGCTTCTTTGTTTAAAATGAGCGCGTTTAGGACCTGAGGAATGACGTCGCGGCTTCTGATTGGTCGCGTGCCGCCCATGTGACCGCGACGCGACCAATCAGAAGCCGCGACGTCATTCCTCAGGTCCTAAATTCCTAGAATGAGGAGTTTAGTGCCTGAGAATAAAATATAAGAAAAACTCCGGCACACTGAGTCCAAAAGAATTCATATATTTTATTTAAATCCAAAAGGATCCAAAAGGAATATTTTTTATTTTAATTCTTTATTTTACACATTAATATGGATCCCAGGGCCTGAAGGAGAGTTTCCTCTCCTTCAGACCCTGGGAACCATCAGAATACCTTCCGATACTTGGTGTCCCATTGACTTGTATTGGTATCGGATATCGGTATCGGCGATATCCGATACTTTTCGGGTATCGGCCGATACTATCCGATACCGATACTTTCAAGTATCGGACGGTATCGCTCAACACTAGTGTTTGGGCATTGGTCTGGTATACAAAGGGGTTGTGGGATAAGGAAGATACGAGGGTTGTGAAGTAGGCCTGTTTAGCAGAGGTGAGAGCTGATTTGAATGCGAGTGTTGCTTGTGTGAGTACAGTGAAATCATCTTGCGAATGTGATTTCTTCCAACGCCGTTCTGCAATTCTGGATACTTTCCATCAACATAAACTTGTGCATTTATTGAAGATATAATGACCGCCATCTCCCAGTGCCTTTACCTGACATGCAGCCCCATATCAACTGTGGAAATTTGCGTGCTCTCTTCAGGCAGTCATCTTTATAAATCTAATTGGAACGGCACCAAACAAAAGTTCCAGCATCATCACCTTGCCCAATGCATCTTTTGTGATTCATCACTGAATATGACTTTCATCCAGTCATCCACAGTCAACAATTGCTTTTCCTTAGCCCATTGTAACCTTGCTTTTTTCTGTTTAGGTGTTAATGATGGCTTTCGTTTAGTTTTTCTGTATGTAAATCCCATTTCCTTTAGGCGGTTTCTTACAGTTCGGTCACAGACGTTGACTCCAGTTTCCACCCATTCTTTCCTCATTTGTTTTGTTTTGCATTTCCTGTTTTGGAGACATATTGCTTTAAGTTCCTGGTCTTGACACTTTGATGTCTTCCTTGGTCTACCAGTATGTTTGCCTTTAACAACCTTCCCATGTTGTTTGTATTTGGTCCAGATTTTAGACACAGCTGACTGTGAACAACCAACATCTTTTTCAACATTGCGTGATGATTTACCCTCTTTTAAGAGTTTGATAATACTCTCCTTTGTTTCAATTGACATATCTCGTGTTGGAGCCGTGATTAAAGGGAACCTGTCACCCCAAAAATCAAAAGTGAGCTAAGCCCACCAGCATCAGGGGCTTATCTACAGCATTCTCTAATGATGTAGATAAGCCCCCGATGTATCCTGAAAGATGGGAAAAAGAGGTTAGATTATACTAGATTACACTTGTTTTTTGATTGGCTTTTTTGCTAGCTTCACTAAATGCTAAAACTGACCTACCATTGTGATTCTCCAGGTCATTACGAGTTCATAGACACCTAACATGTCTAGGTTATTTTTTATCTAAGTGGTGAAAAAAAATTAAAAACTTTGCTAACAACAAAAAAAAGCGCCATTTTCTGATACCCATAGCGTCTCCATTTTTCGTGATCTGGGGTTGGGTGAGGGCTTATTTTTTGCGTGCAGAGCTGATATTTTTAATGATACCACTTTTGTGCAGATACGTTTTTTTGATCGCCTGTTATTGCATTTTATTGTGGCGACCCAAAAAAGTAATTCTAGCGTTTCCAATATTTTTCTCGCTACACCGTTTAGCGATAAGGTTAATGCTTTTTTTTTTATTGATGGATCGGGCGATTCTGAACACGGCGATACCAAATATGTGTAGGTTTGATTTTTTTGTTGTTTTTTTTCATATTTATAAAAGCATTTATTTTTTTTAACTTCTGCCATGCTTCAATAGCCTCCATGGGAGGCTAGAAGCTGGCACAACTCGATTGGCTCTGCTACGTAGCAGCAATCATTAGATCGCTGCTATGTAGCTGAAATGCACAGGGGGGTCCTCACAGCAGGCCGGCATCAGTAACCATAGAGGTCTTAAGGACCTCTATGGTTACCATCCTGATGCATCGCCGACCCCCGATCATGTGACGGGGGTCGGCGATGCGCTCATTTCCGGCCGCGCGGCCCGAAGCACCGGTTAAATGCCGCTGTCAGCGTTTGACAGCGGCATTTAACAGGTTAATAGCAGCGGGTGAATTGTGATTTCACCCGCCGCTATTGTGCGCACATGTCAGCTGTACAAAACAGCTGACATGTCGCGACTTTGATGTGGGCTCACCACCGGAGCCCACATCAAAGCAGGGGACCCGACATGCGCTGTAATAGTACGGCGCATGTCGGGAAGGGGTTAAACAACTCGAACATCCTCCAAGGCCGGTGATTCCATAATTTTTGCCAGGGGTTGTAGTTCAGCCATGAGTCTTCTTGGGAATGATGCAACAAGTTTTTCACACCTCAATTTGGGGATCCTCTGCCATTCTTCCTTGCAGATCCTCTCCAGTTCCGTTAGGTTGGATGGTGAACGTTGTTGGACAGCCATTTTCAGGTCTCTACAGAGATGCTCATTTGGGTTTAGGTCAGGCCTCTGGCTGGGCCAGTTAAGAATGTTCACAGAGTTATTATGAAGCCACTCCTTTGTTATTTTAGCTGTGTTCTTAGGGTCATTGCCTTGTTGGAAGGTGAACCTTCGGCCAAGTCAGAGGTCCAGAGCACTCTGTACTTGGCCGCATTCATGTTTCCTTCAATGGCAACCAGTCGTCCTGTCCTTGCAGCTGGAAAACACCCCCATAGCATGATGCTGCCACCACGTTTCACTGTTGGGATTGTATTGGGCAGGTGATGAGCAGTGCCTGGTTTTCTCCACACATACCGCTTAGAATAATCACCAAAAAGGTATTTCTTTGTCTCACGAGACCAGAGAATCTTATTTCTCATAGTCTGGGTGGGAGTCCTTCTTGTGTGTGTTTTTGTTTTTTTAGCAAACTCTATGCTGGAAGAAGTACAGTCTCTAATAATCCCAAATTAGTATCAAAACGAAAAAAACAAAAAACAACTAATATAAACAATATCTCTATGCTGGCTTTCATATGCCTTGCACTGAGGAGAGGCTTCAGTCGGGCCACTCTGCTCTAAAGGCCTAACTGGTGGAGGGCTGCAGTGATAGTTGACTTTGTGGAACTTTTCTCCCATCTCTCTACTGCATCACTGGAGCTCAGCCGCAGTGAGCTTGAGGTTCTTCTCACCAAGGCTCTTCTCCCACGATTGCTCAGTTTGGCTGGACGGCCAGGTCTAGGAAGATTTCTGGTGGTCCCAAACTTCTTCCATTAAGGATTAGGGAGGCCACTGTGCTCTTTGGAACCTTGAGTACTGCAGAAATTCTGTTGTAACCTTGGCCAGATCTGTGCCTTGCCAAAATTCTGTCTCTGAGCTCCTTGCCCAGTTCCTTTAACCTCGTGATTATCATTTGGCCTGACATTCACTGTGAGGTCTTAAACAGACAGGTGTATGCCTTTCCAAAGTCCTATCAGTTTAATTAAACACAGCTGGACTCCAATATAGGAATCCAACCTTCTCAAGGAGGATGACAAAGAAATGGACAGCATGTGACTTGCATACGAGTGTCTGAGCAAAGGATCTGAATACTTATGACCATGTGATATTTCAGTTTTTGTCTTTTTAGTACATTTGCAAAAAAGTCTACATTTGTTTTTTTTTTTCAGTTAAGATGGGGTGCAGAATGTACATTAATGAGAAAAAGGACATTTTAGAGTTTACCAAATGGCTGCAATGAAAGTGAAAAATTTAAAGGGGTCTGAATACTTTCTGTACCCACTGTATATACAGTTCTGTCTGTACCCCAGTATATGTATGTTTTTGTCTCTGCAGGAATCCAATGGTGACGGGGACCTCAGTTCTGGGGGTCAAGTTTGATGGTGGGGTGATGATAGCTGCGGACATGTTGGGCTCCTATGGCTCTCTGGCCAGATTCCGCAACATCTCCCGGATAATGAAGGTGAACTCCTGCACCATGCTGGGGGCGTCCGGAGACTACGCCGACTACCAGTACCTGAAGCAGGTGCTTGACCAGATGGTGTAAGTGTGAATGTGTGATGTCTCATCGTGGGGTAGCGTGGTCTGGGATCGGGCCCATAGTGACCTCCTGTAATGTGCTGTGTCGCAGGATTGACGAGGAGCTGGTGGGTGATGGGCACAACTACAGTCCTAAGGCCGTCCATTCATGGCTCACACGTGTCATGTACAACCGCAGGAGCAAGATGAATCCTCTGTGGAATACCGTGGTGCTGGGGGGGTTCTACAAAGGAGAGGGGTAAGTGCACAAGTGTTCGAGCTGGATCTGGCCTTCGCGTCTGGGCACTGTGCAGAGGTTCTATATGCCGGCGGCGTTACCCTGTATATGGAGGCAGTGCACACTGGTTACAGGCCTCGTGTGCCTGTAATTTGCCAGCAAAAAGAGCTGTCCTATAATATTAGCCAATGTGTAGTGACGTGATTGTCTGTCTCTGCAGTTTCCTGGGTTATGTAGACAAGTTGGGTGTTGCCTATGAAGCCCCCACAATAGCCACAGGGTTTGGCGCTTACCTGGCTCAGGTATGTGGACTTCACGGGCAGCGAGTGGTTGGCAGGAGATTGGCTTCCAGGCTTAATTATGGCTTCCTTCTGCAGCCGCTGATGCGAGATGTGGTGGAGAATAAGTCCACACTAACACAGGACGAGGCCCGGCAGCTGATAGAACGCTGTATGAAGGTGCTGTATTACAGAGATGCCAGGTCCTACAACAGAGTAAGTTGCTGGTGTTAGCGGCCCGAGCTCGGTGTGCTGTGCACGACTAACCGTCCTCCTGCCTTACAGTATGAAATCGCCACCGTCACGGAGAAAGGAGTGGAGATCGAGGGGCCGCTGTCCTCCGAAACCAACTGGGAGATCGCTCATCTGATCAGGTGAGACGCGCCCCTACCCCCTCTGGAATAATGAGCCGTATAACGACCCTAATCACACCTGCTCCTTTTCTTGCAGTGGATTTGAATGAGACGTGGCGACCGCTTCCCTTTGCTGCTTTTCGTTTTTTTTTCCTTTATATGAATAATAAATCTGGAACATCACCTGTGTTCATGGTAATGGCATCTACATTGCTCTCTTTTTTTCACCATGCGCAGAGAGTGAGGAGATGAAACATAGGGCTTATTTACTCAACTTTGGGCCAGAAAAATGGTAGTAAGTGTGCCTGATGAGACTCGGTCTGGACCTGTGGAAAGGCAAGAGTGGCAGGCCTCCTGTGGAGCCGCCAGGTAGAATGGCCCTAGACCGAAGTCCTGTGAATGGATCTGCTCCTCTACATGGTAACGGCACATCCTGATGATACAACCTAAAAAGATCAGCTGCCAATTGTTACACAGTTGATAGATGGGAGATAAAGTATGTAATGGGGTAAATTCAACATCACCCACGACTGGCATCCTGACACCAGGGCGACTGGGGTCCCAGAAGAAAGCGTTTCACACATTACTTCTGGAGTAAAGTTCACCTTAACAATCTAAGCATTTAGCATGGTTTACAGCAGCCGCCATTATGTCTCACGAGTCTGGGTTAGATGACAGGTGCAGGGTCACATCAACGCCATCTTGGCTCCTACTCCAGGCATGTGATATATGGATCTTTAGATGTAGGCTGGGATAATGCTCCATCAGATGAGCGACCCCCAGGACATACACAGCAGAAGGTCTAGAACACCATAAGCCAGAGGTGTCAAACTGCATTCCTTGAGGGCCTCAAACCATGCGTGTTTTCAAGATTTCCTTAGCATTGCACAAGGTGCTGGAATCATTCTCTGCAGGTGATTAAATTATCACCTGTGCAATGCAAGGAAATCCTGAAAACATGACCTGTTTGCAGCCCTCGAGGAATGCAGTTTGACACCCCTGCCGTAAGCCACACGGCTTCGCCCTCATTCAGAGGTGGCTGGTACAATACTTATCGATTTATAGTTAACATCAAGGTTCACATGTCCAAGTTTGAGTAAGAACTAAGTGGTCCTTAGAAAGAAAAGATCCTTGATTTATCAGTCATGTGTAGGATCAAATTCATCAATCCAAGTCTATGGAGACTAGACAGCATCTGTGCGCTAGAAGGTGATATTTAGTAGAAACCTGAGAAACACCAGATGAAAATCGCTCCCTTTATTATAGAGCAGATAAATCACTGAGGTCTGAACTAGTGCGACTCCAAGCCTGATGCCATCCCATGTATACTGCCCGGAGGCTGCGTCCTGTGCAATGTGGGATAGAAAGGCCGTGGTCTGGGAGTAGTGGGCTAGATAGAGGCCGTACCTCATAGTACACTGCTCAAAAAAAATAAAGTGAACACTAAAATCCCACATCCTAGATATCACTGAATGAAATGTTCCAGTTGTAAATCTTTATTCATTACATAGTGGAATGTGTTGAGAACAATAGAAAATGAAGTTACAGGCTGATCCATCTAAAGTGGAAATACCTCAAGACAAGGAAATGATGCTCAGTAGTGTGTGTTGCCTCCACGTGCCTGTATGACCTCCCTACAACGCCTGGGCAAGCTCCTGATGAGGTGGCTGATGCTCTCCTGAGGGATCTCTTCCCAGACCTGGACTAAAGCATTCACCAACTCCTGAACAGTCTGTGGTGCGAGACATGATGTCCCAGATGTGTTCAATCGGATTCAGGTCTGGAGAATGGGTGGTCCAGTCCATAGCTTCAATGCCTTCATCTTGCAGGAACTGCTGACACACTCCAGCCACGTGAGGTCTGGCATTGTCTTGCATTAGGAAGAACCCAGGGCCAACTGCACGTGCATATGGTCTCACAAGGGGTCTGAGGATCTCATCTTGGTACCTAATGGCAGTCAGGCTACCTGGTGGGCTGTGCGGCCCACCAAAGAAATGCCACCACACCATTACTGACCCACTGCCAAACTGGTCATGCTGAAGGATGATGCAGGCAGCAGATCGCTCTCCACGGCGTCTCTAGACTCTGTCACATCCGTCACATGTGCTCAGTGTGAACCTGCTTTCATGTGTGAAGAGCACAGGGCGCCAGTGGCGAATTTGCCAATCCTGGTGTTCTGTGGCAAATGCCAAACATCCTGCACGGTGTTGGGCTGTGAGCACAACCCCCATCTGTGAATGGTTTGGGGACTCAGACCATCCTCATGGAGTCAGTTTCTAACCGTTTGTGCAGACACATGCACATTCGTGGCCTGCTGGAGGTCATTTAGCAGGGCTCTAGCAGTGTTCCTCCTGGCCCTTCTCGCACAAAGGCTGAGGTAGCGGTCCTGCTACTGGGTTGTTGCCCTCCTAGGGCCCCCTCCACGTCTTCTGGTGTACTGGCTGTCTCCTGGTAGTGCCTCCAGCCTCTGGCCACTACGCTGACAGACACAGCAAACCTTGCCACAGCTCACACTGATGTGCCATCCTGGATGAGCTGCACTACCTGAACCACTTGTGTGGGTTATATAGTCCGTCTCATGCTACCATGAGTGTGAAAGCACAACTAACATTCAAAAGTGACCAAAACATCAGCCAGAAAGTATTGGTACCGAGATGTGGTCTCCACCTGCAGAACCACTCCTTTGAGTGTGTCTTGATAATTGTCAATTTCCTGTTGTGTATTCCATTTGCACAACAGCATGTGAAATTGATTGTCAAACAGTGTTGCTTCCTAAGTGGACAGATTGATTTTACGGAAGTTTGATTTACTTGGAGTTATATTCTGTTGTTTAAGTGTTCCTTTTATTTGTTTGAGCAGTGTATATAGGGACAGTGCTTGTGCCCCACGCAGTGCTGTGGCTGATGCAGTGTATAGACGTATTGTGCAGTGGATGGATGCTATGCTCTGTATGGTTGCCGTGCCCCGCGCTGTGTCCGATGTAATGTATGGAGGCCGTGTTGCATGCAGTGTACAATGCGATATGTGAAGGCCGTGTCCCATGCAGTGTCTGATGCAATGTAGGGGGGCAATGTCTGATGCGTTGTAGGGAGGCCGTGTCCCATGCTTTGTCCGCTGAGATGTATGGAGCTGTGTCCCATGCGATGTAGGAAGGCTGTGTCCTATGCTATGTGGATGCAGAGTCAGATGCGATGTATGGAGGTCGTGTCGCATGCAATGTAGGGGAGCTGTGTCGCATGCAGTGTCTGATGCCATGTAGGGAGGCAGTGTCCCATGCAGTGTCTGATGCCATGTAGGGAGGCCGTGTCGCATGCAGTGTCTGATGTGATGTATGGAGGCCGTGTCGCATGCAGTGTTTCATGCAATGTTTCATGCAATTGTAGGTGGGCCGTGTCGCATGCAGTGTCTGATGCGATGTATGGAGGCCGTGTCGCATGCAGTGTTTCATGCAATTGTAGGGGGGCCGTGTCTCATGCAGTGTCCGATGCAATGTAAGGTGGCAGTGTCCCATGCTTTGTCCGATGTGATGTATGGAGGCAGTGTCCCATGCAGTGTACAATGTGATGTATGGAGGCAGTGTCCCATGCAGTGTACAATGCGATGTAGGGAGGCTGTGTCCCATGTAGTGTACAATGCGATGTAGGGGAACTGTGTGTCATTCAGTGTCCGATGCAATGTGTGGAGGCCATGCCCCGGACTGCATAGTGGGTCGTCTGATGGCTAGTTCAAGACTTGTGCTCTGACAATAGAACGTGTTTTGCTATTCTGAGTACGGTCACTTTGGGCTTCATTCTGGCAGTGTCCCACTTCTTAAGTGGTCACATTAGTGGAGTAGAGCTCTCTTTTGTGCTCGCCTAAAAACAAATAAGTGAACTGATTAAGTCATAAATTTCCTGGAAGACTAAAGGTACCGTCACATTTAGCGACGCTGCAGCGATCCAGACAACGATCCCTATCGCTGCAGCGTCGCTGGAGAGCTGTCACACAGACAGCTCTCCAGCGACCAACGATGCCAAAGTCCCCGGGTAACCATGGTAAACATCGGGTTACTAAGCGCAGGGCCGCGCTTAGTAACCCGATGTTTACCCTGGTTACCAGCGTAAACGTAAAAAAACAATCAAACACTACATACTTACCTTCCGCTGTCTGTCCCCCGGCGCTCTCCTTCCTGCACTGACCGTGAGCGCCAGCCGGAAAGCACAGCGGTGATGTCACCGCTGTGTTCTGCTTTCCGGCTGGCCGGCGCTCACAGTGCAGAGAAGCAGAGCGCCGGGGGACAGACACCGAAAGGTAAGTATGTAGTGTTTGTTTGTTTTTTTTTTACGTTTACGCTGGTAACCAGGGTAAACATCGGGTTACTAAGCGTGGCTCTGCACTTAGTAACCCGATGTTTACCCTGGTTAGCAGTGAAGACATCGCTGAATCAGCGTCACACACGCCGATTCAGCGATGTCTGCGGGAGATCCAGCGACAAAATAAAGTTCTGGCCTTTCTGCTCCGACCAACGATGGCACAGCAGGATCCTGATCGCTGCTGCCTGTCAAACTGAACGATATCGCTAGCCAGGACGCTGCAACGTCACGGATCGCTAGCGATATCGTTCAGTGTGACGGTACCTTAACAGGACAGCCAGGTTTTCCATCCGTACCCAATTCGTTTTGAGGGAAGACACAATCATGTCACCACAGAGAGATAAACGTTTATACAATTTTATTAGGAAAAAAAACATTAAAAACCTAGTTCCCCCAGTGCTCGTCCTCATGGAGGTCTACACCCCAGCAACCACTAGTGTTTCTCCTTGTCAGGGTGACCCCGCTGGAACAGCACCTCACCCCGGCGTCACCTACAGGGTGGGGCCAGACAATTCAGGGTCCAGTACATTATAGGGGCAAAGGAATCAACAATACAAAACAGCAGTAAGTGGCGACATGTTGGGGGTGGATGAAGGCTCTGTACAGGTCACGCTCACAGAAAATGGTTTATTTTGCTTGGTACCAGCAGGGTGTAATAAACAGAACACGTTTTATATATATATATATTGTATAAAAAAAATTCACATCTTCACCTAATAAAACACAGAATATCCTGGTGCTGCCTGTATTCTGCATCTCACTATATACAAGCTATGGATCCAGTAATGTATACGCTGGGGCCTGGGTCAGAACCATCCGACTCCAGGGGAGCCAAAAATGTCAAAGAAAACTAAATATCACTAACCGCACGCGAGGGAGCGCTGCTCCGGAGGTCATAATGAAGGAGACCAGCGTCAGGTACAACCTGCTCAGTCTTTACTGGGTGTATTATACATAATGTATGGGTAAGGCTCTAAAACTCAATGGAAAAACAAACTACAGGAAGGGAGGTGCCTGTTCCCCCCACTGCAAATCCTGGGCGTCTTCATTTAGAGGAGAGGTAGCGTCTCTGGACCATGAGGACTAAGGTCCCCCTACCCTTGAGAAAGTGATCATGATAGACTGCCATGAAGTCCTAAATATTAACAGATGGTGGAATGGTTACCGGGAGAACTTGGCATCAGTCTCGTGGTCTATAGATCAGCATCATCAAAGCCATAGAAGGATTCGGGGTCACTATCTCCCTCGAAGAGCTGGTGCAGGACCTCTACGTCGGCGTACTCCTCAGCAGGGCTGTTGCTGTCCTCATCCTGCTCGTCGTGATTGAGTTGCAGCTGTTCTTCCAGTAGGTCGATCAGCTCTTCTTGCATCTCAGCATTACGCTTGCTGGTGTTGGCAGTGCCGTCAGTTCCCGGCAGGACACTGGCCACCAGGAAGGATTGCTGGACCAGTTCTGGGTGCTCAGTTATTACATTTAGGACCTCTGTCAGCCAGCTGACCACCAGCTGAAGCAGCATTTCCAAGCTGCAGCTTCCCTCTGCCATGCCTCGGGCCTGCTCCTGCCATTTCTTGTGCAGGAAGTTGGTGACTGCCCTCCGGATACACACGTACAGAGGTTGTATCTTTACACTGCAGCCGGCAGGGACAATGGCTGGCAGCGTGCAGGTGGAGCTGAGCAGCGCCAGGACCTCATCCGACAGGTGGGATCGGTAACAGTCCAATACCGCCATGCCTTTGTTGTTTGACCCATCCACGTGTTTCTGCCACACAATGGACGACCAGCGCTCCATGATTTCATCGTCAGTAAATCTGTCTTCTCTAGTTTCTAGCCTGATACACTTAGGGACGTGTGCTGCACTCTTGAAGTTACCGCGACAACACACCAGTGTGGGCAAGAGGCTTCCATCAGCCAATATGGTCAGCAGGATGTCACACCATGGCTCACCTGTGCCCACAGTCTGCAGCGCACTCTCTTTCCGCTCCTTGCTATGTAGGAGGTCATGGTCGAGGAAAAGTGAAATCTCATCAACAGCCGCAATCATGGAGAGAGGGAGATCTTGGCTGAGTATCTGCCGCTGCACAAACCCAATGAATGTCTGGGCATTGTCTTCCATCTCGTTTGGCAGCCGGTTGGCCACTGCAACTTTATCGTGCATACTCAGATTGTGCCGAAGCATGAACCTCACCGCCCATTCGTAGGAGATTTTGAAAACTCCTTCCAGGGCATGGCCAATTTTGGTGGCCTTCTGGAAAAGAGTCTCTTCGTTGACGGGCTGTTGCTGCTCTCTCTGGGTCAGCACCCACTCGGCCAGCTTCTCCTCTGCCTCGGTGCACAGATATTTGCCTTCGGTCACGTTGTCCTGAATCTCAGCCTGGAACCTCTGCAGCCAGCGGCAGATGTGTCTTGGAGAGTCATAGAAGTGTTCGGCCGCCTGTTGTATGCCACAGCACAAGGCGTACAGCACCACGCGAAGCTTCTTCATACTGAGCTGCTCCGAACTCTCCTCGCCTATGCCAGCCTCCCTGTCCTCCACCTCTCCATCCTCCAACTCATCCAAATCTATTCTCTGCTCCTTCTCTTCAGGGCTGGGGGTGTTGGACACAGGCGATAATTTCCATTCCTGGTCATCCTTTACCTCACCTTCCTTTAATAACTGTGGACTGGTCCTGTAATTTAACTCCTCCCGAGGTCCAAAGACCCTACATCAGCAAAAATAAAGGCATATGAATAAGGAGAGGTCCAATCGGTCACTAGTGACTAGACCACACACTGCTACGCTAGTCCGAAGCTAAAGTAGATCTACTTACCATGAAATGTCTGGAGAAGAAGTACCTGCGGAGAAAAAGCAGTGAGGTTACAATGGAGGGATAATGATATCTCCTAGCAGAGGAGGTGGAGGACACTTACTTGTGCACACTACAGAAGCATGGCAGTGAGATGGGTTGAAAGCCAGATGTTTTGCCATGGCATCGCCAATCCTCGTGACAAAAGGGCAGGAGGAGCAGGTTAGCACCATCTCATCACTGCGGAGGAGAGCCACAATCAGCCATCACTGAGCAGCACTCCAATCCCCTGCTGGCATTCCACTCCCTCGCCAAACCCACAATTCCCCTGCTGGCCCATCACTCACCTGGGCAAGCAGCTCTTGAATAGTGACTGGTACTTTGGACTCTTCCGTGGGACGTGATTGCTGAAGAATTACAGACAGTCAGGTTATTGCAAACCTTGCCCGCTGCCGGTGACAGACTGACGGCAACAAAAAAGGGACAATACATGTACATTGCATCAGTCGTCTCGTAACACCATCATCCACTCACTTGATCATGTGATTGGCGTAGGCTCGGGAGCAGCAGGTGCCATAGCGGCAAAGAGAACAGTGCACGTAAGTGGGGAAGTGATTGTGGAAATCAGAGATGTCAAAGCTGCACTCCAGGCACGACTGCTTTCCTATGGTGAGCCTGAAACAAACGTCAAGGAAGCAAAAAGTTAGCCAGCTTGCAGTAGGTCAGGAATCAGCTGCCAGTAACGGCGCAGGAACCCTAGGGCGCGCACACATGACGGAGGGACCCCCAGCCACGCACGGCTTGTAAAGCACATTACACGCCCCACTTGTCATTCCCCCATGGATTATCATTTAGAATATAACCCTGAACAGTGCGGAGAAATAGTAAAATCTGAGATTCCCACTTGGGGCAAGAGGGTGCTTTGTGACTGACCGTTGTGTGTAATCCTCAGCTTCCATTGGTTCAGCTGGTGGAACGAGAGTGCTGGGGATCATGTCCGGAAGAGGAAATGTGGGGGTATCCGAGGACAATGGAAGCGCCCGTGAAGGTGCTCGCGAGGCTCGGATGGTTACCTATGGGCAGAGACCTTACTTTTTACAGGCTGACTGCTTACATGGGCATTACTCACCAAGTTCACCGTGGATCTCACCTTTGTGCCCGGCTTCAGACCCTCCAGCTGACGAGGTTTGCGGAAGGTTTTGTGGTGCTGTAATTTGTGTTCGATCTTGTCTTTTGCAAAAAGAAACTGTAGCCGGCATTTATTGCAATGGTAGACGCTCTTCTTCTTGGCCGAAGGTGGAGTGACAAGACCATTGCACAAAAAAGTAAAGTTTGTAAGAGCAGCACAGCTGGCGACCAAGCAGACATGAGGCGCAATGCAGAACCGCTACCTTACCTGGTGCCGCATGAAGTGCTGCTGGAAGGCGTTGCCATTTTTAAATACCTTCAGACAATAGACGCAGAGCAAGTGCCGCGTGTCCTCATGATTCAGCCGGAAATGAGTATCCACCTCTGCGTAGATTGAGGAGCGGTAAGAACAAACCTGAAAAAAAACGGGTGGTCACACGGAGAAGCCGGGCAACTGGGGGTGGGCACACGCTGGCATGGCCCTTACCTGGCACACGTACGGCATCTCCCCGGGCTTGTGAGTATCTTTCATATGTTGCAGGAAGAGCGGTTCGCTGTCAAATGCCCACTCACAAATCTTACATTTTGCTGCAAACAAGGAGAAAATAATTACCCCAATGCCAAGCAAAAGGCAGTGGCTGGGAAATACCAGTGTGGCATACTAGTCTCCATAGCAACTAATGCAATGGATATGGTGACAACTGGGCATAGTGCCCGTTACTCACTAGTGGACTCATAGGAACTGTGCACGTTTTCCAGGTGACACTGTAACTGGAATGGGGTGGAGAACTGTCTGTAGCAGTGCTGGCACGTGGTGTGCCCGTCCACCTCGCCATTCTGTTGGTCCAGCTCCACGTGGTGCTTCATGTGATTCATGAACCTGGAAGAAAGTAGAAACTTTCAGAACTACAACAAGTGAGGTCACACGGGCGGCCGTGGCTTTTACTGCGCCCACCTGATATTATTCTTCAGCCGCTTGGAGCAGTGCATACAGCGGAAGGTGGTGGCCACTTTAGGAAGCCCTTGCATCTGGTAGGTTTGACCAACATCTCTGCCATAATAGAAGTCATCTACCAGCATGATGAGCTTGCCCTGCAAGGCGTCATCTGCTGGGGTCTCCTGGGACTTGACAGCTGGGGGCTCTGTGCTACTGGGTGCACTGGCAGACTTCTCTGGACTGGGCTGGCTGGGCAGTTCAGAGTCAGACTTCCCTTTCTTCGAGAAGTCCACAAGATCAGGACAGCAGTACTGCATCATGAGAGAGGGACACAATTAGTGACTTATCTCATGACCACGATCACTGCTTGCAGCGGTCCACATTACAATGTGACTTACGCCATTACTATCACATGGTGATTTCATAGGAAAGGATGGCGCCCATCACCTCCTGGCTACAAGCATTTACCATTTACGCCTGCCCCTTGAGAAAGCGAGCAGAGAAACGTGCGTCGGGGTCTCTGTGGCATCGTGGATGGCCTTCTACACATATGGGTATGCTTTGATTCTCTTATTACATACTCTGCAGACCTATATATGTGCACTGTTAGCACTTTGTTATGTTATCTGAGCAGCACTTGCTGGGTTGATGGGGATAAGTCTGCATCATGTTAGATAGTTTGCAATGACCCAGTGCCTGTTATTTTCCACCTTGCCACTATGTGTGTCTTACTTGAGTTAACCCCTTAAGCCCTACGGGTGGTTTGCACGTTAATGACCAGGCCAATTTTTACAATTCTGACCACTGTCCCTCTATGAGGTTTTAACTCTGGAACGCTTCAACGGATCTTGGCGATTCTGACATTGCTTTCACGTGACATATTGGACTTCATGATAGTGGTAAAATTTCTTCGATATAACTTGCGTTTATTTGTGGAAAAAAATGGAAATTTGACGAAATTTTGAAAATTTTGCAATTTTCCAACTTTGAATTTTTATGCCGCTAAATCAGAGATATGTCATGCAAAATAATTAATAAGTAACATTTCCCACATGTCTACTTTACATCAGCACAGTTTTGGAGCCAAAAATATTTTTTGTTAGGGAGTTATAAGGGTTAAAAATTGACCAGCAGTTTCTCATTTTTACAACACCAACATTTTTTAGGGACCATATCACATTTGAAGTCATTTTGAGGGGTCTATATGATAGAAAATACCCAAGTGTGACACCATTCTAAAAACTGCACCCCTCAAGGTGCTCAAAACCACATTCAAGAAGTTTATTAACCCTTCAGATGTTATACAGGAATTTTTGGAATGTTTAAAAAAAAAATGAACATTTAACTTTTTTTCACAAAAAATTTACTTCAGCTCCAATTTGTTTTATTTTCCCAAAAGTTGTTGTGCCATTTGTTCTTAGTATGCCGATACCCCACATGTGGGGGTAAACAACTGTTTGGGCGCACGGCAGAGCTCGGAAGCGAAGGACCGCCATTTGACTTTTCAATGCAAAATTGACTGGAATTGAGATGGGATGCCATGTTGCGTTTAGAGAGCCCCTGATGTGCCTAAACATTGAAACCCCCCACAAGTGACACCATTTTGGAAAGTAGACCCCCTAAGGAACTTATCTAGATGTGTGGTGAGCACTTTAACCCACCAAGTGCTTCACAGAAGTTTATAATGCAGAGACGTAAAAATAAAAAATCATATTTTTTCACAAATATGATCTTTTCGCCCCCAATTTTTTATTTTCCCAAGGGTAAGAGAAGAAATTGGACCCCAAAAGTTGTTGTGCCATTTGTTCTGAGTACGCTGATACCCCACATGTGTGGGTAAACCACTGTTTGGGCACATGGCAGAGCTCGGAAGGGAAGGAGCGCTGTTTGACTTTTCAATGCAAAATTGACTGGAATTGAGATGGGACACTATGTCACGTTTGGAGAGCCCCTGATGGGCCTAAACATTGAAACACCCCACAAGTGACACTATTGTGGAAAGTAGACCCCCTAAGGAACTTATCTCTAGCTGTGTTTTGACAGCTTTGAACCCCCAAATGTTTCAGTACAGTTTATAATGCAGAGCCGTGAAAATAAACATTTTTTTTTTCACAAATTATTTTAGCCCCCAGTTTTGTATTTTCCCAAGGGTAACAGGAGAAATTCGACCCCAAAAGTTGTTGTCCAATTTGTCCTGAGTACACTGATACCCCATATGTGGGGGGGAACCACCGTTTGGGCGCATGGCAGAGCTCGGAAGGGAAGGACCGCCATTTGGAATGCAGACTTGGATGAATTGGTCTGCAGGCGTCACGTTGCATTTGCAGAGCCCCTGATGCACCTGAACAGTAGAAACCCCCCACAAGTGACACCATTTTGGAAACTAGACCACCCCAAGGAACTCATCTAGATGAGCTTTGAACCCCCAAGTGTTTCACTAGTTTATAACGTCGTGAAAATAAAAATTAATTTTGTCCCACAAAATTTTTTTTTAGCCCCCAAATTTTTAATTTTTCCAAGGGTAAGAAGAGAAATTGGACCCCAATAGTTGTTGTCCAGTTTGTCCTGAGTATGCCGATACCCCATATATTGGGGTAAACCCCTGTTTGGGCGCACGGGAGAGCTCGGAAGGGAAGGACCACTGTTTTACTTTTTCAACGCAGAATTGGCTGGAATTGAGATCGGACGCCATGCCGCGTTTGTAGAGCCCTGATGTGCCTAAACAGTGGAAACCCCCAATTCTAACTGAAACCCTAACCCCAACACACCCCTAATCCCAACCGTAAATGCAATTCAAACCCTAACCCCAACTTTAGCCCCAACCCTAACCCTAACGGGAAAATGGAAATAAATACATTTTTAAAAATTTTTTATGTTTCCCTAACTAAGGGGGTGATGAAGGGGGGTTTGATTTACTTTTCTAGCAGGTTTTCTAGCGGATTTTTAGAATTGGCAGCCGTCTAAAAGACGCTTTTTATTGCAAAAAATATTTTTTGCGTTACCACATTTTGAGACCTTTAATTTTTCCATATTTTGGTCCACAGAGTCATTTGAGGTCTTGTTTTTTGCGGGACGAGATGACGTTTTTATTGGTAACATTTTCCGGCACGTGACATTTTTTGATCGCTTTTATTCCGATTTTTGTGAGGCAGAATGACCAAAAATTCCGTTTATACCGTTCCGCGTTTGGTAAAATGGATAAAGCAGTTTTATTCTTCAAGTCAGTATGTTTACAGCGATACCTCATTTATATCATTTTCTTATGTTTTGGCGCTTTTTATACGATAAAAACTATTTTATAGAAAAAATAATTATTTTTGCATCGCTTTATTCTGAGGACTGTAACTTTTTTATTTTTTCGCTGATGATGCTGTATGGCGGCCCATTTTTTGCGGAACAAGAGGACGTTTTCAGCGGTACCATGGTTATTTATATCCGCCTTTTAGATCGTGTGTTATTCCACTTTTTGTTTGGCGGTATGATAAAGCGTTTTTTTGCCTTATTTTTTTACGGTGTTCACTGAAGGGGTTAACTAGTGGGACCGTTTTATGGGTCGGGTCGTTAAGGACGCGGCGATACTAAATGTGTACTTTTGTGTTTGTTTTTTTTATTTAGATAAAGAAATGTATTTATGGGAACAATTTTTTCTTCTTTATTTAGGTTTTTTTTTTTTTTTTTTTTTTACACATTTAAAATTTTTTATTTTTTACTTTGTCCCAGGGGGGACATCACTGTATAGTGACAGATCCCTGATCTGACACTTTGCAGAGCACTGTGTCAGATCAGCGATCTGGCGTGCCCTGCTCCTTGCTTACCAGCCCCTGCTCTGGACCCGGAAATAGTCCCTGCAGGACCCGGAAGTAGACCGCGACCATTTTGGATACGGGGCCTGCAGGGAGGAGACGCTCGATACAAGGCGAGCACATCGCCTTGTACCGATCGTCTCAGGGAAGCACGCAGGGAGCACCCTCCCTGCACGATGCTTCCCTAAGCCCCCGGAACACTGCGATCATGTTTGATTGCGGTGTGCAGGGGGTTAAATGTGCCGGGAGCGGTCCGTGAGTCAGCTGACACCCGGCCGCGATCCCCCCCGTGAGCGCGGCCAATCACGTATGACGTACTATCCCGTCACTGGGAATTAACACTTCATAAAGAAAAGAACCAGCATCATACAAATGGGATCACCACACCAATAATATAGGTACAAAAGTGTAACAAATTTTTATTATTATATGTTGTATATAGTGGTGTTGTACCACACAGAAAACAAATTTCAAAACAATTAAAAACTCCCATAAACAACAGTGGGAGATGAGGGTCCATACAGCATCGATACGATGCATCTATGCATCGATACGCGTGGGTCTCACATTGCATTAGCCTGCCCTTTCATCTATTAAGGTGACCCTGTCTGATGGTGGGGTGGCAAGATTCCTGGTCTTTAGGTGTAGTTTATTCTGAGATACTTACTTAGGCCTTTTACATTTTTGTAGAGACTAGGACATCTCCATCAACTTGCATGAGTATTTGCCTTACAAGCCTGTATGCTATATGTACAACTAATAGGATATTGAATGTATACATTGATGTGCTTGCTATTTGCACAAACCATACGTTATTGGGATATTGTTTGAATTTCGTATAGTTGATGGTAGACCCAGCATGCTTATATTTTGACCCGCACCATTTTTTCATGTGGTCACATCCTGAGAAAGGTATTTATAAAGGTGGTATTGACTACGCAATATTTTTCTGAGTAACTTATATATTGTATGGACCCTCATCTCCCACTGTTGTTTATGGGAGTTTTTAATTGTTTTGAAATTTCAGTTCTTTGTGTGGTGTTGTATATAATAATAAAAATTTGTTATACTTTTGTACCTATATTAGTGGTGTGGTGATCCCATTTGTATGATGCTGGTTCTTTTCTTTATGAAGTGTCGGTTTATATAGTCTTGCATCAGGTGATCCCCCCCCCCCCCCCCTTCTCTTATTTAGTTGGATGGTGCCCGCTCAACCTATACCTTTGTCACTGTGAATTAAGTCCCAGGTCACCTTGACGAGATAGTAAGTCATATGGGATTAAGGGGTTAAACTCTTTTCCTCTTACCTATCTTTTCATGTCAACAGTGACGGTATGAGATTTTATTCAATGTGTGTATCATCTAATTTTTTTGCAACATTATAAACTTTAATATTTTATATATACATACATATATATCTCTTTGGTGAGTGGTGTGTGCGGATACTAGTTATCCATTTTTTAGGTTGTTAAATTTTGACACACCCCCTATCTGTCTAAGTGCACCTTAGGATTCACTCTAGTAGTAAAGGTCCCTATGTATTACTGATATGCTTTTGGACATGTTTGTAGAGCATTTACCATTAACCTGACACTTACACACATGTGGCCCCGAAGAGCTTCCAACACCCTGAACGGCGTCTGACACCTCGGGCAGTACTTCCTGGAAGTGTCGGGGTTCTCCATCTGGGCTCCGGCAGGTGCAGCTGCTGGAGGGAGTAGGGGGTATATATTATTGAGGATGTATAAGTACAGACACAATCCTTACTGTATGGCCCAGGAGAAAATGATACCTTTCAGTCCAAGAGACTCCAACTGAACGCCTCTCTGTAACGTGCCCACATTTGGGCTTGTGCCATTGTTGCAAATGGTACTGGAAAGGATGAGCTGCGTTGAGTTCTGGGTGGTGGTCTGGCTACCGCTCACTGCGTTCACAAACTTCACCACATCCGTAGTTTCTCCAGGTCTCTTCACAGTCACCAGGCTTGAAATATTCACTGCAAGGCACAAAGACAGCACACAGCGTTAGGCTACTTTCACACTAGCGTCGGGCTCGGCCCGTCGCAGTGCGTCGGGCCGAGGTTACCTATGCTAGCGTTGTTTGCGCCGCACAACGGGTGCAGCGGATGCAGATTTTCATCGCATCCGCTGCCCCATTGTGAGGTGCGGTGAGGTGGGTCCGTCGGCAGCAAAAAACGTTACATGTAGCGTTTTTTGCTCCCGACGGTCCGCCACAACACGGCGCAACCGTCACACGACGGTTGCGACGTGTGGCAATGCGTCGCTAATGTTAATCTATGGGGCAAAAACGCATCCTGCAAACAACTTTGCAGAATGCGTTTTTTCCCATAAACGACGCATTGTGACGTATTGCAAAAAACGCTAGTGTGAAAGTAGCCTTACCCATCAGCCCGCAGCCATGGAGGACAAGCTCATAGCAAGAGGAGAAAGTTCAGATGGAAGAATGAAAGGCGGGACAAGGCAAGGATCATGAAGAGGAACGGTTTGCTCTCCCATCAGCCATGACAGAGAGCAGACATTTACTGCCCGGGCTCCAGGATCACAAAAACACATGTCAACCATCTAGTTGTGGTGCCAAATCCCTGGCAAATACTCACCCAGCTTAGGGTTGGGATTGTTCTGGTTCTGGGAGATGGACAGAGCCTGGGTTGGCTGCTGCACAGTGATTTGTCGGAGAGGCTGCTGGCTAGGCGCAGATGTGGTGGAGGTGCTGCAGATGGGTTTGTTCACCTGGTTCTGCGACTGTGGCACCGTGCTGCGTATGGTCAGGGTAGCAGGGATGACAGTGGTGAAGGTGTTTGTGGCAGGACGCACGGGGACAGTGGTCGCCGGCCGGACCTGGGTCACCTGAGAAAACACTTGTGGAACTCCTACTGCTGGCTTCATGAACTGTGTGCCCGCTGCTGGAGAGGGGGAGAAAACTCAGTACATGCAGCCAATACTGGAGACATAGCAAATATCTGACTTACCTGGCACGATGGTGATTGGCCGGACCGTCTGGCCTTGCTGAACATTCAGCACGATGCCCACCTGATTCATTGCATTCACTGTATTTTGGATCGGCCTGACGTTTCGTACAGGAAAGCCCTACAACAAGGAATACAGTCATTTTGACATGGAGGATTGTCGTCCCCTCAGAACGTAATGCTTTCAGACAGGAGCACAGGTGGGAACCAGGTCGCTAGCTGCTCCTACCTGTGCCGTTATGAAGATGGGCTGAGCAGCCATGGAGTTGGTAGTGGCATGGTTGGCATTCTGCATCACTTGCATGGGACGAAGCACAGGCTGAGTAACCATGGTGCCTAGGCCTGGGGCTGCGTTCTGGGTAAGTATTAGCGGCTGAGGGCTCTGCTGTACGATCGGTGTGGTGCCTAGAGAAGGAAGACAGATTTTATGGCGGTTCTTACAGGGTACCGATGCCACTGGCGTGCACGGCTACTTACCGCTATTATTTGTGATCAATGTGACAACTGTTTTCTTTGTGGGGTCAGTATTCTGGCTGATGGTGTTGGTAACGGTGCTGGCGGTTGTATACTGACTGCCCAGGGTTTGATGCACCACAGGCAGGGACACGGTGGCCGGCTGAAGGTTGATTGACACTGTGAGAAGAAAACACTGATCAGCCAGAAAGTTGAAATCCTGCTTTTTTCTCAATGTGACATTTACTGATGATCACTTTGAGGTCCCTGGACTCGGTAATGAGGGGGCAGCATCACAGCGACGATTCTCACGCTTAATGGAAGTAGTAACCACCACAAGCCAATACATGGAGGCCAGCTGTAGCTGTCCCATCTGTACGAGGCAACATGTCCCCAGATCAGAGTCAGTCAGAAAGGCATGTCAAATGTTTTTTTCTTTTGGAGGTCTGGCAGCCAAGACCCCATTGATTGGTAAAATGAACAGACATAGTTCCTCGTCTTAGCGGCCAGATGCCTAACTGAGCTCACTGCGTTGTCAAGCTGATCTTGTGCCCCTTCCTTTTAGCGGTCGCTGGGGGTCTCGGCTCCTGGACACCCACCAATATAAGCTGTGAAGGGTCTAGTGAGACCAGACTGGAGCATTACCGGTGTTGGCTTTATCCAGGTAGCTGTAGTCTTCCACCACAGAGTCCTCGATCACGTCGCTGATCTTCTGCCACGGCTCCAGCTCCTCCTCCTCACACTCCATGAACAGATCCGTGTCCATGTCTCCTGCAAAACACAACATATCAGCCATGACAGGGGGCTGCAGATAGAAAGAACTACAAGTCCCAGTACACAATAAAGATATGGAAGGGTAAGTTCAGAACTAGAAAACTCTAATGAACAAGAAACCAACCACAGCTCAGTCCAATTCTTCATTACACAGTAGGGCGATACTTAAAAGTGCCCGTCAGCAGGATTGTGATCAGCAACTGCAGACACTGTCAGGATGGGCAGTGTCAGAGCGCGACAGATGCTAGTGTGCATGAACCCCCGCCGGGAGAACTCCTAAGGCCCTCCAGGACTAGATTGAGGTCCCAGGGGTCCACAAGTGTCTGGTACGGGGACATTGCATGCGCTACCCCCTCCCCTTAACCCTCCATCACATACAACTGATCTGACAGGCGCTTCTCTTTTACTTTCATTTCTCCTTCCTCACCAGATTGTGAGGAAACCCCCTCCCTCCAGGTAGTCTCCTGTCTCTTGAAGGTCTGTGAAACCTGATATCACAGTTGGATTTCAGAGCTTCAGGGGAGAGGATATAGCTGCACAGATCTCTCAGGCTCATTGTATGTGAACACGTCACATTCAGTAAGGGTATGTTCACACGTTCAGGATTTCCATCCTTTTTTTTTCCTGACTGTTTTTTAAAAAACTGCAGCTCTTGGCAGAAAACGCAGGTCCTTTTTTTGGTCCTTTTTTGGTCCGTTTTTGATGCGTTTTTTGATGCGTTTTTTGATGCGTTTTTTTGATGCAGTTTTCTAGCCAGAGTCTGTGTGTTTTCTAGGAATTTTTTTAGGGTTAAAATGGCTGAAAATACCCTAACCCTACCCCTACCCCTACCCCTAACCCTACCCCTAACCCTACCCCTACCCCTACCCCTAACCCTACCCCTAACCCTACCCCTACCCCTAACCCTACCCCTACCCCTAACCCTAACCCTACCCCTAACCCTAACCCTACCCCTAACCCTAACCCTAACCTAACCTTAGTGAAAGAAAAAAAAAAAAAATTCTTTATTTTTTTTATTGTCCCTACCTATGGGGGTGACAAAGGGGGGGGGTGTCATTTACTATTTTTTTATTTTGATCACTGAGATAGGTTATATCTCAGTGATCAAAATGCACTTTGGAACGAATCTGCCGGCCGGCAGATTCGGCGGGCGCACTGCGCATGCGCCCGCCATTTTGCAAGATGGCGGCGCCCAGGGAGAAGACGGCCGGACGGACACCGGGACGCCGGGTGAGTATAAGGGGGGGAGATTAGGGCACGGGGGGGGGGCATCGGAGCACTGGGGGGGGGGCATCGGAGCACTGGGGTGGGGCATCGGAGCACGGGGGGGCGGGATCGGAACACGGGGGGGGCAGCCACACTCCGCCCACGCACTTCCGCCCGCTCCCCGCACTTCCTGCTGCAGCGGTTCTGCACATCAAATCGCAGTAAAACCCGCAGATATATTTTTGATCTGCGGGTTTTACTGCGGTTTGGACCTCACAATGGAGGTCTATGGGTGCAGAACCGCTGCGGCTCCGGAAAAAGAATTGACATGCTCCTTCTTTTTTCCGGGAGCTATTCAGCGCGTCTTTTTTTTAACAATTTCCGGACCATGTGCACAGTGTGTCCTGTTTTCCATAGGGTACAGTGTACTGTACCCTGCATGGAAAACAGCTGCGGAACCGCAGCGGCAAAACCGCCGCGGTTCCGCGGTAAAAAACGCACTGTGTGAACATGGCCTAAAGTTGGTATTTTATGTTTTTATTCATCACAATAGTTTATTTAGCTTGTTTTATGAATGTATAGCACAAAATGTGAGGATATTTCATAGAAATAAGGGAGATTTTATAAAAGAAAGTGTGCTGCTCAGGCATATACAGTAGTTCCCTAACATATTCCTTCTCTTGCTTCAGATTATCTGCTGAAATGGAGAGGAAAATGTACAATTTATCCAAACAACTTGATGTTGAGGAAGTAACAAACATGCTGTTAGATGATAGAGACCTCACACTGAATGAGGATTTAGGAGAGGAAAGTTAGATTGATTCTCATGATGAGGTGGAAGAATGTGTCTTGGATTCTGAAACAGAGCAAGATGGTGACAGTGGTGAGGATGAAGAAGTTGGATCATATTATATTGGAAAAGATAAATGTCATAAAGCAATTTGCCTGACACATGCAAAAATGGTGTGTAATTCTTGCTATTTGCTCTGCAAGTGTGACTTTTCTGGGGAAACCTCAGCATCTACTTCTGATTGAATATGTTTTTAATAGTACTTAAGGTACCTTAAAATTAAGTTTGTGTTCAAAAATTTTCTTTGTACATTTTTTTGAGAGAGTCGAACTGGGGACTATTTGGCGGGAGTTTTGAAAAGTTTGTATTTCATAGTTATTAGTTTTATGTTAAGTAAATGGTTTTTTTTGCAACTGATTATGTGTAGTCTCTTTTATTACATCCCTATGAAGGTCACTGATCACTTTTAGAGCACTGAAATTGCAAACATTAGATATTATAGGTATTTTTCCAGCAGGCGCCTGACAGGCACATTGTATGTGAACTCGTTAGTCTGAATATTGTATGTGACGGAGGGTTAAGAAAAGTTCTGACCTGAGAAGAGGAGGATAAGTTATTCTGGAAAAGAATGGAAAACGTTGACACCTGGCCCTTTAGCGAGCTAAGAGCAAGGCCAGCATCAAGTTCCGCCTGAAGAAACGCCAGAATAGGAGGAAGAGCAAAAGACATTAGGCGCGATGGGATTTGACTTACACTAGCGTTAGGCTTTCCAAGTCCGATAATAGACCCGGGACGAAGACAGCTTCCTAGCCTGGATCATGGCATGAATCACCCAATCTCAAAACCCGGATGCCCTTAGAACTGCAGTTTCAACAGAGTTAAATAGAGCGACCGAGATCGGTCTTGGGAGGGAGGGGGAAGGGTAGGGAACAGATAGAGAAGGACAAACTGTGACCAGGGTATTGCCAGACCGTCGGCGCCTACCACAAGACGAACGTGGAATATGGAAACAAACTGTGGAACCTTCTTGTCGCCATGAAGTTTACAGCTAGAGTGCCCAATTGAAGGCAAATCTGATGGAAGACTTCCTGATGTAGAGACCACTGTCCCACCGCGACACCCTCGCGGCTGAGAAAGTTGGCGGCCCAGTTGTCCACGCCGGGGATATGTACTGCAGATATCACCACAACCGCCGCTTCTGCCCAGAGAATCTTTGATACCTCGGACATCGCCAAGGGACTCAGAGGTCCTCCCTGGAGGTTGACATATGCTACCACCGTGGCACTGTCTGTCTGAACTCGAATTGGCAGGCCCCTGAGAAGTTTCTCCCAGTGGCGGTGGGGACAGAAGAATGGCCCTTATCTCGAGGATGTTGATTGGCAGGGAAGATTCCACTGCCGACCAATGTCCCTGAACGGTCAGGTTGTGAAAGACCGCACCCCAACCAAGAAGGCTGGCATTTGTCGTCACCACCTGCTATTGAACAGGGAGGGAGGACCAACCCTGGAAGATGAGAGGGGATGACAGCCACCACCTGAGAGATTGCTTGCCTCGGGAGGAGAGCCGAACCAGACGATTCAGAGACAGAACAGACTTGTTCCACTGCGATAGGATGGCCTGCTGGAGCGGTCTTGGGCAGAATTGTGCAAAATAAATCGCTTCCGACGCTGCCATCATCCTTCCCAGGACAGCCATGACAGAGAGGAAAGATTGAGGCTGAGGGCTCTGCAGAGAGCATCCCACCCCCCACCCCCCCCTAGAGGATTGCCCCTTCTCCTTGGGAACAAAACCCCTTGTCTGACAAGTGTTGATCAGCATGCCTAGGAATATGAGGTGGCTGAGTCGAGGCAAGGCAAGGCTTTGCCCTGTTGATTAGCCAGCCAAATCAGGACAGGGTTTTGAGAACGATGAACAGACTTTTCTGGGCCTGGTAAAAGGACGGAGCCTTGATGAGAATGTCGTCAAGGTACGGGATGAGCACTAGACTTCTGCTCTGCAGAAGGGCCATTACCGCTGCAATGATCTTTGGGAAGACCCTGGGAGCGGTTGCGAGCCCAAACGGCAGGGCAACAAACTGAAAGAGCATAGTTACTTACAGATAATGGTATTTCTCAGAGCCCATGACAGCACCACGGAGAGAGGGGATCCGCCCTTCAGGGACAGGAAACCTACAGATAAAATGGCGGTACCTCTCCCTCCCATCAGTTGGTTTACAGAGCATCAGAGGACCTCCAGGTTAATGACAACAACAAATAGATATACACACTAGATGGTGGCCCGATTCTAACGCATAGAATATGTATGTAGTTTATTTATGAAGATTTCAGAATAATGCAATGAATACACAGGATTTTATGGGTAAAATATATTATAATTAAATTTAATTGCTCATAGAACTTAATACAATTCAATGAAATTATGAAACGGATAATCAAAATCATCGAACAAAAGAAGTACATCGACACTAATATATTTGTTAACCATATCAACCCAAAATATTTTTGTACACCACATTTTTAGTGAATACCTTTTGACTACCTATAAGCAACTTTCCTTGTAACGGCGTAGGTAGAACTTGCACCTTGACGTTGGATCTCATTTTAACTCTTGAAAATGCAACGTAGAGTTGTCCATGACCAAAAACAGGCACCGGTAGATATATGCCAACACGGTGTAGAGTTTGAATTTGTGACTTGTTTATTGTCATGGCAAAAGCTGGTTTAACTGGAAACGGTCGACGCCGAAGCCTAAATGGAAGACTTGCTTGAATAATGTTACAATGGAGTCCAGTAACAATAAGGCGAGTTCCATTACATAGACCAATTTTTGTATTTAGATTACGCAGCAACATAAGGATTGTTCCAGCTTTGAGTTGTAGTCTGTGGGATGGCATTCCTGATGGCGTAAGACTATTTAAAAATTCAACTGGATAATGCTCTTGTTCATCTTCATTGTCTACATTCACTGAATCATCACTTTTGTACAACTAAAGGTACCGTCACATTAAGCAATGCTGCAACGATATAGACAACGAGCTGATCGCTGCAGCGTCGCTGTTTAGGTCGCTAGGAGACGTCAAACACAGGCAACAGCTGAACGATGCAGGAGCGATCCAGTGACGTACTTATCGTTCTCGATGGTTGTTCGCTCCATGAAAAACCATTGCAGGCATCGTTGCTTTTGCTGTCAAACATGACGAATCACACCGACCTGACGACCAAATAAAGTTCCGAACTTCTAGCTACGACCAGTGATGTCACAGCAGGATCCTGATCGCTGCTGCGTGTCAAACACAATGAGATCGCTATCCAGGACGCTGCAACGTCACGGATCGCTGTCGTTCTCGTTGGAAAGTTGCTCAGTGTGAAGGTACCTTTATACTCTCCACGAATTCTATCCATCACACGGGAATTTAGCAGAGCCATGTCATCGTTCTTGGGACAAGAGAATTGCATGAGAAGAGGCCCTCAACACTACTTTGGTCGTTCACATCAATTTCTATGCATTGTCCAAAAACATCACTTACGATGCAGTCAGTGCACAAAATGTCTTCTGGTATTTCAATAATGTCTTCTCCAAGGTTGTATTCGTTGCCAAGTTCACCATTACTAATTTTAAGAAGCCAGTTGCTATACTCTTGGTCAGAAGATCGCATGTTGTTAATTAGTTGGAGTTTACCAAACTGTTTCCAAAAGGTCAGCCATTTTTAAGCTGGACTCGATACCAAATGGAACAAGAACAGATGTTATGACTGGAAGGCATTGCCTAAAATCTCCGCCAATGACAAAAACGTTACCCCCAAACGGAACTTCATTTTTTTCAGCAACAAATGTAGTGATTACTTCACGCAGAAGTCTGTCAATTAAGCTCAAAGCGTATTTGGGTGCCTGGTGCAGTCGTCAAGTATGAAAAGACTGGCGTTCTTTAATAGTCTTCTTGCAAATGTGTCTTGTTTTATACTGGAAACAGAGATTTTGTTGACTGGAACTGCTATCCCAAAGAATGAATGGATCGTGCGACCTCGTAAAAGGTTTGCTGCAATACATGTTGTAGCCGATGGTAATACGACTTTTCCCAACCCTCTAACGTGATGCATTAAAACTTCATAGAGGTATGTTTTACCGCTCCCTCCTGGACCGTCAAAGAAACATTTTGGGCTTGCATCTGCTTGGTTTTCTATAGCTCTCACAATAGTGTCATATGCAATCCGTTGTTGCCAACAATAATTCGTAAGCTTCGTCATACTCTGGAACTTGTGGAACTTGAATTGCAGGCTGTGGCAAATTAAAGTCTGAAAACATTTTTCCATGCAGTAGTAACACATTTTGGACATCTTGCATGGCATAAGATTCACAATTTTGACAATTTCCACTTCTGTTGTGAAAATGTAAGCAGTAATCCTCGATTAGATGTTCTTTCAAATTTTCCCAAAGTTGAGCCGGATTTGTAGGTGGTCCAAATACACAGATGTAGGCAAACAATTCACGAAGTTGCTTAGGCATATGTAGGGTAATTGCGTCTTCTAAAGTACCGTATATACTCGAGTATAAGCCGACCCGAGTATAAGCCGACCCCCCTAATTTTGCCACAAAAAACTGGGAAAACTTATTGACTCGAGTATAAGCCTAGGGTGGAAATGCAGCATTTACCGGTGAATTTCAAAAATAAAAATCGATAATTATTTCCCCATAGCTGTGCCATATAGTGCTCTACACCAGAGGTCCCCAACTCCAGTCCTCAAGGCCCACCAACAGGTCATGTTTTCAGGATTTCCTTTGCATTGCACAGGTGATGCAATTATTACCTGGGCAAAACTAAGGAAATCCTGAAAACATGACCTGTTGGTGGGCCTTGAGGACTGGAGTTGGGGACCTCTGCTCTACACCGTTCATATTTCCCCATAGCTGTGCCCCATATAGTGCTCTGCACCGTTCACTGTGCCCCATAGCTGTGCCATATACAGTGCTCTGCACCGTTCATTGTGCCCCCTAGCTGTGCCATATACAGTGCTCTGCACCGTTCACTGTGCCCCATAGGTGTGCCATATACGATGCTCTGCACCGTTCACTGTGCCCCATAGGTGTGACATATACGATGCTCTGCACCGTTCACTGTGCCCCATAGGTGTGCCATATACGGTGCTCTGCACCGTTCACTGTGCCCCATAGATGTGCCATATACGGTGCTCTGCACCGTTCACTGTGCCCCATAGATGTGCCATATACGGTGCTCTGCACCGTTCACTGTGCCCCATAGATGTGCCATATACGGTGCTCTGCACCGTTCACTGTGCCCCATAGATGTGCTCCATATACGGTGCTCTGCACCGTTCACTGTGCCCCATAGATGTGCTCCATATACGGTGCTCTGCACCGTTCACTGTGCCCCATAGATGTACCTCATATACGGTGCTCTGCACCGTTCATTGTGCCCCATAGATGTGCTCCATATACGGTGCTCTGCACCGTTCATTGTGCCCCATAGATGCTCCACATTAATCTGTTCTGCCGCTGCTACTGCTGCAATAAAAAAAAAAAAACACATACTCACCTCCCTTGATTGCAGCTCCCGGCGTCTCGTTCCGGCGCCTCCATCTTCCCGGCGTCTCTGCTCTGACTGATCAGGCAGAGGGCGCCGCGCACACTGTATGCGTCATCGCGCCCTTTGACCTGAACAGTCAGAGTGCAGACGCCGGGAAGATGGAGACGCCGGGAAAATGGAGCGACGCCCGGCGGCTGGAACGTGGACAGGTGAATATAACATACTCACCTAGTCCTGGCGATCCTCGCGCTGTCCCTCTGCCTGGTCTTCGGTGCCGCAGCTTCTTTCTCTATCAGCGGTCACCGGCACCGCTGATTAGAGAAATGAATAAGCGGCTCCGCCCCTATGGGAGGTGGAGCCGCTTATTCATTTCTGTAATGAGCGGTCCCACGTGACCGCTGAAGAGGGGAAGACACTGCAGCACAGAAGCCCGTGGGACGGCAGGGACAGCGCGAGGATCGCTGGGACTAGGTAAGTATACCTCAGCGCCCTCACCCCCTCACCCGCCGACCCCACCGCTACCGTGACTCGAGTATAAGCCGAGGGGGGCACTTTCAGCCCAAAAATTTGGGCTGAAAATCTCGGCTTATACTCGAGTATATACGGTAAGTCTCCACACAGTATCATCCAATACAAGTCCTAAAGCCAAAGCTGCAGCTTTAAATGTATCCTGCAATAATCCTCATAACTTGTAGCTCCTTTGACATGCAGTAGTAACAGCTGAAGGCAATATCTTTCTTGATCCTTGACACTAACAGTATACATACGTCCAGTTATTCTGCTAACTCCTCGTTGTCTTGGATTCCAAGTTTTAATCCAAACGTAATGCTCTGGAATCTCTCGGTACAAATACTGCCTTGCGTTTTCGTCACGTTGGTTCAGCAAAAACCATTCCATTAATGTTGACGTCGTGCTTAAAGTTTTTGAGACATCTTTGACTTCAGCATCTTCAAAGAAATAAAGCTGGTGTTGATTTGGTAAATGAATAGCTAAACGTATAATGGCATGGGACTGAATGCATTGGAAACGCAAATATCCTCCAAGCAGCTTCTGGAGCACTGACGTATCTCGAGTCAACAAAAGTTGATGATTCATCGTGATTGACTGTTTTCTGTTGTATTTCGATGTTAGCTTTGTCATGCCCCTTGTAGATGTACTTGAAAAGATATTTTACACTTTTTATTGAAGCACAGATTTCTACTTTGATGTGACAGTTGTATTGTTTTGATAAGTACGGGTTGTATGGGACTATCCATGAGTTATTTATAATTTTTTTATTGCAAACAATGTTATCAATGTGTTGTCGCCGGTAGGATGGGTAGCCATCCAAGTCTTTAATAGTGTGCTGTTTAAACTCCTTTGGAAACCCTTTTGTACACTTTCCGTTTTCCATGCATGGACTTTTATGATTTGCTACACCACATGGGCCATGAACCATATGAGAGACTACAATATTATACAGTTCAAGATACTTTTCTTGGTTAGGAATTTCAGCCCACACTATGTTGTCAATTTCTTCCTCCGTACAAAACTTGGAATCTGCGTCTAAGATAATTAGTACATGCGCATGTGGGAGACCTAGTTTCTGAAACTCTATGACGTGTACCATTGCTACGACTGTTCCAAAAAGCCCATTTTTGATGTCTTTCAAAAGGCTGCTGAGTTTCAGTCGAAATATGCGTGCGACTAAGTCCGGTCTGTGTTCAACTTTTTGCCAGGGTTCTAGATTTTCGGTAATTTCCGGCCATTTAGGATTACAGGTCATTGTCACAAAAATGTCAGGTCTTCCATACTTTGTTACTATTGCCATTGCATTTTGATAACGCTGTTGCATGTTGCGGGGGCTACCTTCAAACGATGACGGGAGAATTACTGTTTTTCCAACTGGAATTCCTTTTTCAATTGATTGTTTTTGCAAATGTTCTTGAAGAAAGCAGTAGTCTTCATCTTTAAATTGTTTTTCGTTCATTCTTATGAAATTTAGACGATTAGCTTCAATTTTAACATATGCGTCAACTAAGTACGGTTGTGTCAGTTTCCCACCGTTTAAAAAGAGGATTGAAGTAATTTCGGACAGACAGAAGAAACCTGTAGTATTGCAGCTGTGTAATTCTCCTTGAAGTTCCTTGCTGCTTTAGGTTTTCATGCCACCCTTGATCACCCCTTGGAAAGAATAGCGGGTATAGAAGAGCATCAAGGTTGCTGTGCAAAATGCTAATTCGTTGTGTCTTAGGAACCAAAGGATTGTTTTGGTCTGGCTTAAGATGGACTAATATATCCCTTTGAAAAGGAGGCTCTCCATTATAGTTTTGAAAAACAACTGCGACCTCACTTACACGTGGTTTGTTGCAAAGTCGGGGATCCTGTTTACGTTCTTGTTTTTTAATGGCCATGACAATAGAAGGCATTTTAGTACCATTTTGTGTAGCCCTCTGTTCCTCCTCAGCTTCGACGTCTTTTAGCATGCAATATGCAGCAGCAAATGGGCTATTTTTTTGTAAATGTACAGCAATTTGGTTCATCAGTTCAGCATCACACTTTTCGTTTTCTTTCAGGTTCATCCTTTGTTCTGTAGCCTCATTTGTATCAATGATGTATAATTGTGCAAATTTTGGTGGTTGTCCTATTTCTGGGTGAAGTGTTCCAGTGCGGTGGTAGATCTGGCCGTAAATTTTAAAACAATATGGTCCGAATCCAGGGGGCAGTGCAATGTTGGCACCAAGTGAAGCAAACGCATGAGAACTGTTGATGCTTCCGATATTTTCCATAAAATTTCTACTGTGTTGATGCGTTCCTTTCATCAACTGCTCAAACAGATCTGAGTATTGAGGTCTCGGTAGCATAACTTTTCCTTTTAGGCAGCATTGAGTAAACTGATTGTCAGATGGTTTCTTCATCAATGAAATTCTGAGAGTCGCATTTAGAGCAAACTGCATTCATATTCCCACAGTAGTGTTCAATAATTGTACTTTCATTGTCTGTTACATAATGCCCAAGATGTTGAACATTGTCCCGAGCTTGCCTTAGTTGGTAGAGCATTCGTTTTTTATGAATTTAGCAATCATGTTGTTCCTGTCGTACGACAGTTTGTTGTGGTGTCTCCCAGTTGGCGACGTTGTCTGTGAAATTCCACATCCTGGGCTTGTCTGGCGGCAGTTTGTTGTGCTGTCTCCTGTCCCCGACGTTGTCTGTGAGATTCCGCATCCTGGGCTTGTCTAGCGGCAATTTGTTGAAGTGTCTGTTGCTCTCGACGTTGTTGTTGCCTTGCTGCTGCTTTTCTGTCATCCTCATTGGCGTATTTTCGCTTACGACCCATTCTAAGACAGAACGCGTAAATCGTGATAGCGTACAGTATTGCGTCAGGACTGGGCCTGATCCACCTCTGGCGCGAATTGGCGCGGGATTTGAACCACGCTTCGCTGATTGGACGCGGCATGCCGGGCACAACCAATCAGAGACAGGCGCAGTCTGATTAGTTGCGGCCGGCCACCAATCACCGAAGCGGTGTTTAAATCCCGCACCAATCAGCAACAGGCGCAGTCCGGCCGTGAATTGGCATGGGATTTGAACCACGCTTCGCTGATTGGTCGCGGCATGCCGGGCACAACCAATCAGAGAGAGGCCCACTGCGGCCTGAAGCGTGGTTCAAATCCCACGCCAATTCGCAGGCTGACTGCGCTTGTCACTGACTGGTTGTGCCCGGCTGGCCACGACCAACCAGTGAAGCGGTATTTAACCCCTTAGCGACCGCCGATACGCCTTTTAACGGCGGCCGCTAAGGGTACTTAAACCACAGCGCCGTTAATTAACGGCGCTGTGGAAAAAGTGTATAGCGCCCCCCAGAGGCCGAATTTCTCCGGGGTCTCGGCTGCCGGGGGTAGCCGAGACCCCAGAGAACATGATTCGGGGGGGTTTTTTTACCCACCCCGCATTTGCGATCGCCGGTAATTAACCGTTTACCGGCGATCGCAAAAAAAAAAAAAACGCGATTTGCGTTGTGTTTCTCTCCCCTCTAATGTGATCGGACATTAGAGGGGAGAGAAATAGGGTCCCCCCGAGCCCCCCACGGTACCTAATGTACCGGTGAAGGTGCCCCCCCGGTCCCCGACCCTCCTTCCGGTGCGGGCTCTAAAATGGCGGGCGCAGATGCGCCCGCCAAAACCTAGCTTCCCCCGGTGTATTGGGGTCGGTTTTTACCGACCCCTGGAGCGATCGCAATCCCGGGGGTCTTTACAGACCCCCGGGGTTGCGATCGCTGCAAATAGTTTGTGAAAAAAAAAAATGCTTTGCATTTCTCTCCCCTCTGATGTGATCGCACATCAGAAGGGAGAGAAATAGAGCCCCCGAGCCCCCACCATACCGCCTGCACATCAGTGCCTGTCCCCGGTCCTCAGTCCATGGTCCCCGGTCCTCAGCCCACGGCTCCTGGCCCCCCTTCTTCTCCGCTGGAGAAAATGGCGGGCGCATGCGCAGTGCGCCTGCCATGATCTGCCAGCAGAGACCCAGCAACCTATGAGAATTTTCTCATTGGCTGCTGGGTTTTGATTACTGTAATATGTCCAATTACAGTGATCAAAACCCCTAATATTTGATAAACATGGCAGCACTTGGGCTGTACCTTTCTCTTCTCTCCTTGTAGTTGTTCTAGGAGAGAAGAGAGAGAGACTACAGTTCAAGTGCTGCCCTGTCAGTTACAAAAAACATAATATCTGCCTCCGCCAGCATCCAATTTACCCACCCCCGTTCTCCGTAATCCCTGCATCATCAGCAGAGGATTATAAAAAAAAAAAAAGAAAAAAAATTATAATTTTTTTTTTTTTTAATTTTTTTTAGGGTTAGGGGAGGAATTAGATAAAATGGCCCGCAGAACTTACAGCCTGCTTTGCTCCGGCAGCGAAACAGATTCTGCCCCTGAAGTTGAGCAGTTTTCAGACAGTGATGACGACTCTTCCTCCACGGGATCCCCCAGCCCGGTGGTAGCGGAGTCGGTCGTCACTGCTGAAGCTTCAGAGGCAGGACCAAGTACCGCAGTCCCCCCACCGCTGTGGTATAATGACACCTCATTTTCCCCTCAAATTCCCCCTTTTTCTGCAGTCCCTGGAATAAAAGTAGATGTCGCCAATTTTACCCCCATTGATTTTTTTGAAATTTTCATTAGCCCCGAAGTCCTGCAATTAATCGTCCACCAAACAAATCTATATGCCCGGCAATATATTTCCCAAAAACCCACTGCCTTTCATTCCCGTTCCTGGATCCCCACAAATGTCCCTGAAATAAAAAAATTCTTAGGCCTCACCCTGAATATGGGTATAGTAAAAAAAAAACCACTCTCCGCTCTTACTGGGCAACAAAAGCTGTCCACTGCACCCCTGTATTTGCAGCCATCATGTCCCGAGCCCGTTACGAAGCCCTGATGAGATTCCTCCACTTCAGTGACAATTCCCAAGCTCTCCCAAGAACTGACCCCAACTACGATCGGCTAAATAAATTAAGACCCCTAATTTCCCTCCTAAAAACTTCCTTTCTAAATTTTCTAAATTCCTATACCCCAGAGCAAAATATGGCAGTCGACGAGTCCTTGATGAGCTACAAGGGCCGTCTGTTATTCCGCCAATTTATTCCCTCCAAGAGAGCCAAATACGGCGTAAAATTATATAAAGCTTGCGAGAGCTCATCAGGGTACACGTCCACCTTCCTAATTTATGAAGGTAGGGACCGCCAAATAAACCCCCCAAACTGCCCCCAGACAATTGGTATCCCAGGCAAAATTGTCTGGGAGCTAATGACGCCCTTTCTCAATCAAGGGTACCACGTGTATACCGATAACTATTACACGAGTATCCCCCTATACAAATCCCTCCATGCTGCAAATACAGGGGCCTGTGGGACAGTGAGGAAAAACAGAGTGGGGTTTCCGTCACAGTTGGTGTCCAGACGTTTGGAGAGGGGGGAGTCATTTTCACTTGCAAGCGACCAACTTCTTGCAGTGAAGTGGAAAGACAGGAAGGACGTCTATATGCTTTCCACACTGCATACGGACACCACTGTGACGGTCAGAGAGAGGGGTCCCACCAGGGACAAAGAAAAACCAGTCTGCGTCACAGACTATAACAGACATATGGGTGGCGTAGACCTGTCAGACCAGGTTCTGCAACCATACCTGGTCAAGAGGAAGACCAGGGCGTGGTATAAAAAGGTGGGAATCTATCTAATTCAGACTGCCACCTACAACAGCTTTGTCCTATATAAAAAAATCTCAAGGACCGCTAACTTTCCTGCACTTTCAGGAAAAAGTAGTAGAGAGCCTCATATTTGAGTCCATGGCACTGGGGGAAGCCTTCGACTGAGGATTCCCGGAGACTGTCAGAACGCCATTTTCCTCACCCTGTCCCTGTCACTCCCACCCAAAGGTATCCTCAAAAAAGGTGCCGAGTTTGCAGAAAGCATGGCAGGCGGAGTGATTCCCGATTCTATTGCCCCACATGCCCATCCCAACCAGGCCTTTGTATCTCCCCCTGTTTTGAGACCTACCACACCACCTACAATTATTAGTTTGCTTTTTTTCAATAATTTTTATTTTCTGCTTAGTGGCCCCAGTAGTACAATTTGGAACAATTGATAAATAATATTTTAATAAGTAGATCCCATTTTACCCCATTTCACAATTAATTCCAGAACTTGATCAATCCCATACCAAACTACTATCCCAACAAATTCTCATCCACGTACCCACGTCTGTACGCTCTAGAGTGTGGACCCCACAAATGTTCTTGCAAAGTCAGGTCATCTGAAAATTCTACGACTCGATCAATCCCATACCAAACTACTATCCCAACAAATTCTCATCCACGTACCCACGTCTGTACGCTCTAGAGTGTGGACCCCACAAATGTTCTTGCAAAGTCAGGTCATCTGAAAATTCTACGACTCGATCAATCCCATACCAAACTACTATCCCAACAAATTCTCATCCACGTACCCACGTCTGTACGCTCTAGAGTGTGGACCCCACAAATGTTCTTGCAAAGTCAGGTCATCTGAAAATTCTACGTCTCGATCAATCCCATACCAAACTACTATTCCAACAAATTCTCGTCCACGTACCTATGTCAATAAGCGTTAGAATGTGGACCCCAGAAATGATCTTGAAAAGTGAAATCATCTGAAAATGAATTCTAGGACTTGATTACTCACAAACATTTTTGACCATTTATCTAACTTTGACTGCTTTATGACTCTTGCTACACAAAACTTTGGCTTCTATTTATATTACTTATATTTATGTTGATGATACGGGCATGATCATTTTATTGTAGGATTTCTAAAAAAATTAGGAAGTTCCGTACTTATACACTATGGGCTTTACTTTATGGTTCTTGCCGAACCTCTGGTACCAGACAATACTTTCTATAGAGAACTGGTTGTTTTGTGCATATAGCGGTTCTGACCTTGGCGGGTGGGAGCTTGCTATGGTGTACCACGTCTATTGGCACATTCGTCTCTCATATAGGGATTGATGGAGCTAAAAGGACGTTGTACGACCAGTCTCTGAAAGTGTCTGTCATTCTAGCCCTGATGGTGTTCTTTCATCTTTGGAACAAACTCCGCTTTGCCACATAGTTGACTGCATTTTCCTACACATTTTGCCCTTCATTCCAGTACAGTTTATTCTTCCTGCTACAATATACGCAAATGCGGGACAACTGTTTTGTTAGCAAGACCAATTTTATAGTCAGCCATTGTGTTTTAGGAGCATGCCTCCCTCTGTGAGTAATAATTCCTGGAAGGATTTTCTTTTTTGCTCAATGTCTCTAGAAGCTTTGAATGGGTCCTGGATCTTCAATTTCAAATAAAGCCAAATTTGTCACATTGTGCCCCTTTCTGTCCAAGCCCTGCCATTTGTCCAAACAGAACTTTTTGACTACATATGGGATATCGCTGCGCTCATAATAAAGTGGGTAACGAATTGTGGGGTCCACTTTTTGATGTTATTTCTGAAAAAGTGAGACATTCAGGTCTAAAACAAGATTCTCGTGGAAAAAAATGAATTTTTTTAATATGACGACCTAATGTTATCAAACTCTGTGTCATACATGTGGGTTCAAATTGCTCAATATACCCCTGATTAAAATCTTTGAGGGGTGCAGTTTCCAAAACGGGGTCAGTTGTGAGGGGTTTCTGCTGTTAGGCACATCTACAAACCCAAAATGGCGTCCGCTCTCACAATTAAGAGATTAAAAATTCAAACGGCGCTCCTTCCCTTCCAAGTTCCGCAGTGCGCCCAAACAGAGGTTTACCCCCACATACGGGGTATCGACATACTCAGGACAAATTGCACAACAACTTTTGGGAACCAATTTCTCTTGCTACCCTTAGGAAAATAAAAAATTGGGGGTGAAAAGATCATTTTTGTGAAAAAAAAATGATTTTTAATTTTTTCGGCTCTACGTTATAAACTTGTGTGAAGCACTTGGGTGTTCAAAGTGTTGACCACACACCTAGATAAGTTCCTTAGGGGGTCTAGTTTCCAAAATGGTGTCACTTGTGGGGGGTTTCCACTGTTTAGGCACATCAGCGGCTCTCCAAACGCGACATGGTGTCCGATCTCAATTCCAGAGAATTCTATGTTGAAAAAGTCAAATGGCGCTCCTTCCCTTCTGAGCTCTACTGTGCACCCAAACAGTGGTCCTTCCCCACATATGGGGTATCGGCATTCTCCGGACAAATTGCACAACAAATTATGTGGTTCATTTTCTTTTTTTACACTTGTGAAAATAAAAAAATTGGTTCTGAAGTAAAATGTTTGTGAAAAAAAGTAAAATGTTCATTTTTTCCTTCCACATTGCTTCAGTTCCTGTGCAGCAACTGAAGGGTTAATAACTTCTTGAATGTGGTTTTGCGCACCTTGAGGGGTGCAGTTTTTAGAATGGTGTCAATTTTGGGCATTTTCTGCCACATAGACCCCTCAAACTGACTTCAAATGTGAGGTGGTCCCTAAAAAAAATGGTTTTGTAAATTTTGCTGTAAAAATAAAAAAATTGCTGGTCAAATTTTACCCTTATAACTCCCTAATAAAAAAAAAAATGTATTCCAAAATTGTGCTGATGTAAAGTAGACATATGGGAAATGTTATTTATTGACCATTTTGTGTGACATATCTCTTTGATGTAAGGGAATAGAAATTCAAATTTTGAAAATTGCTAAATTTTCGCCATATTTCCGTTTTTTTAATAATTGCAAGTAATATCGAAGAAATGTTACCACTAACATGAAGTACAATATGTCACGAAAAAACAATCTCAGAATCAGCGGGATCCGTTGAAGCGTTCCAGAGTTATAACCTCAAAGTGACAGTGGTCAGAATTGCAAAAATCGGCTTGGTCATTAAGTACCAAATTGGCTCTGTCACTAAGGGGTTAAATCCCGCGCCAATCAGCAACATCCGGCCACGAATTGGCGCAGAATTTAAACACCGCTTCACTGATTGGTCGTGTGCTGTGTTTAAATCCCGCACCAATGTCAGTGATCTACCTTCTATTGTGACTGACAGAAAATGTTAATTAAACGTGACAACTACGCGGCACTATGACTGACAGAAAATGTTAATTAAACCTGACTGAACTACGTGGCACTATGAATGACAGAAAATGTTCATTAAACGTGACTGAACTATGTCACATTGTGACTGTTCTGTGAGATTCCACATTCTTGGCTTGTCTGGCAGCAGTTTGTTGTGGTATCTCCTGTTCCTGACGTTGTCTGTGAGATTCCACATCCTGGGCTTGTCTGGCGGCAGTTTGTTGTGATGTCTCCTGTTCTCGATGTTGTCTGTGAGATTCCGCATCCTTGGCTTGTCTAGCGGCAATTTGTTGAAGTGTCTGTTGCTCTCGACGTTGTCGTTTCCTTGCTGCTGCTTTTCTGTCATCCTCATTGGCGTATTTTCGCTTACGAAATGGCGCCGGTTTTATTTATATTTAAAGACAATGAGACTGGCTACAACTAGACCCTGTTGAAAAAGCTAGAACGCGAAACGCGCGTCTGGGGGTGCTGAGAGGTGGGGGTGTAAGGGGACGAATAAGTGACACCACGGAGAAGGGATCCGTGACAATCTAAATGGGTAAGCATGGACCTTTGAAATTGTGAGATGTTATGTATGTGGCTAGCCTGATTATATATACTGTCACTCACATTATTGGGGATCCGTAGGACCTTTTATAGATTTGGGGTTGGCTCATGCTGTTGCCCTAAGGATGTATTGCAACATCCCCCCCTAACTTGGCTACCGGCATGTCTCCTCCTTGATGTCCTCTGCTATATACATAGTGCATACAGCACATATATGCAGATTTGTAACATTTCTTGTATTGATACACTATTTATATTGATAAAATTAATAAAACCTTATATACTTTTATATATAATTAGGTTGTTGTGGACATTTCTGCTCCGTTTTCTTGCGTTTGTTTCTACTTGGAGTTGTCCTCGTGATTTGGCGCCTGTGGGGTGCTTTGGGAGAGCTAGTGTTATCTGCTCTTGGTTACAACACACGTTGGTGCTTCACGATTGTGTTATTTAATATTGTTTTTCTGTGTTTCCCACAGCAGTTAATCTGAAGCCGATGGATTTTCGTACACGAGATCAGACTTGGCCGTCTCGTTTGCAGGTGGCTTTTAAGGAGGATATTGTCAGTCCTACAACTACGAATGGTGGTGACTCTAGAGAGAGAATTGTTAGATTGAAGTCATTGTAGCACAGGCAGATGAAACTGTGGTGGAATAGGGCGACCCTGGGACAATACCTGACTCGCAATCTGATCCCAAGAGGTTTACGTGTCCAGATATTTCCATCCTTTCTTATTGAGGATGAAGCATTTAGATCAGAGTGGGAAAATATTGCTACTAAATGTTCTAGAGGATTTATTGAGTTACTTATGAAATTGGATGAAACCAAATTGGGAGAGTTAGGCTTGGTTCACATTGCGTTATGGCTCTACGTTTAACGGACTACGTTACACCGCGGCATAACGCGGTGTAACGTAGTCCGTTAACGCAGCCATAGACTGCAATGTCGGACGCATCGCTAGCGCACGCAGACAATGGGCGTGCGGTAGCGATGTGCCGTCAATTGAGTGACGGACCCGAGACGCGGGCTGCAGCGTTTCCGGGTCCGTCACTGCTAGCGCAGATGGAGCTAGCAGAAGCTCCATCTGTGCTAGCGCTGTGCAAAAGTCGGCACTTGCGTCAGCGCAGTCCGTTCAACGTATGCGTTGAGCGGACTGAACGAACGCAATGTGAACCTAGCCTTAGAGAAAGAAATTGATACCATCCAAATAGCTATAAAAGATGATCTGACGTTAGAGGCATTGGAGAAATTGAATAATGATTTGGAGAATGATTTCCTGAAAAGGGGACAAGGAATTAGTGCTGTAAAAACAAAAGTTACAGAGAGACAATTCAGACTATCGTGACAACCGAGTTTATCGTTGAAGGACAGGCAAAATTTAAACCCGTGGGGTAAAAGAAAGTTCTACTTCCGCACTGCCCCGATAATCTGACCCCAATGTGCACAACAGCAAAAACCACATGCAAAGGGCGTATATGGCTGATAATTTCCTTTTCATTACCAACGGGGGGCTGCATCCAACAAAAGCATACAGAGTTCATAAAGGAAAAACGAGGAAAAAGATTGGAGCGCACTTACCCAGGAAAAATAGTCACCACTTTATTAGGACTTTGTACAAAAAGCAGGGAAGGGAGTGGATAAAGATCGGACGACGGCCGTTTCGTGCAGAGTGGCACTTCAACGGGTCCTACCTAGGTAGGACCCGGTAGGACCCGTTGAAGTGCCACTCTGCACAAAACGGCCGTCGTCCGATCTTTATCCACTCCCTTCCCTGCTTTTTGTACAAAGTCCTAATAAAGTGGTAACTATTTTACCTGGGTAAGTGCGCTCCAATCTTTTTCCTCGTTTTTAAAATTTAAACCCGTCCCTTATCAAAAATAAGATCGGGATCTATCTAATTCATAACATCAGTGGATGAGTCTAGTGTGGCTTCTGACCAGTCCAAAACAACAAATGGAGACAGAGGGAGGAAGATACAGCCAAACAGAACTGCTAAGGGAAAGTACAATACGAAAAAAAGGAAATTTACCCCTCCACTGACTTATGATCGGAAGGCAAAAAGCACCAATTTAGAGGTGATTAACCGGTCCTCCTACCCTCTATCTGAAACACAGTCTGAAGTTTTGAAACTTGGTCTTAATTTTGTTCCATCTAACCAATTTAATTTCTTCACAGCCGTAAAAGACACTCAATAATTCTGTCGTAAATTGCTCCTTAAGAAACTACATGGCCAAAAAAATCTTGGTGACAACTCACTCACTGAGGCGGAGGCCACTGCTCTATCGGCCCTGGAGGACCTACTCAAGGAACAGCAGTCAGATCCCATAGGTAAATTTCCTTCTTCGGTTATGCCCAGATCGTCCGCTTTCCCCCCTTATCTCTATGCCCACAGGTGGATATCTTTTGTAAATTAGTCATTGAGGACTTGATGAAGGTCCCAAGGTGGCTACATAATGACAATTTGACACCAAACCAAAGAAAAGCGTTGAGAGAGCTACAGGCATTAGATACGGCGGTCATTAAACCAGCAGACAAGGGGGGGGGAATGTGGTGATCTGGCCAATAGAAAAATATGAAAGGGAAATATTTTGGCAATTGAAAAATAAGGACACATACCGTGTATTGTCCCAGAATCCCACTTAAATTTTCTCTGGTAAATTGGAACACATCTTGGGGTCGGCAAACGAGTCGGGTATTGTTCCAAAGAAAGTCCTTGATGGACTTATGCCAAAATTTCCCAGAGTCGCCACCCTCTATGCCCTGCCTAAGATACACAAGGACGCTGTGAACCCGCCTGGTCGACCAATTGTCTCTGGCATAGGGGGGTTGTGTGATAACATTTGCAAGTTTGTGGATTTCTACCTAAAACCTCTGGTGGAGACACTCCCCTACTATGTCAGGGACACTACAGATGTGTTGAGGAGGGTGGATGAGCTGTCTCGAGGCGGGTATGATCCTGGTCACTATTGACATTGAATCTTTGTATACATCGATTAGACATGAGGATGGATTAAGAGCTGCCCGCTTCTTCCTTGAGACCGCCAACTGGGATGGCCATTTTTCTGAATTTATTTTGGATTTGTTTGAATTTATTTTGACTCAATTATTTTGTTTTTCAGGACAGGTTTTATTTACAGTTACAAGGTACTGCAATGGGAGCGGCTTGTGCACAGTCGTATGCAAATCTCTTTTTCGGCTACTGGGAGAGACACATCTTCCAGGGCGACGGGGCACACGCCGCAGACCCTGTGGTGGGCTGGTTTCGCTACATTGATGATTTTCTGATGAACTGGAACGATGGCGAGACCAGCCCATCCAAATTCATGCAGGAGTTAAACAACAATTTTAATTTAAAATTCACTTATACTTGGCATGTTAACAGAATTGATTTTTTGGATATTACTTTACGTGTTGCCGAGGATGGCTCTATAGAAACTGATTTATATCGTAAAGAGTCATCTGTAAATTCGTCGTTACATGCCTCCTCGGCACACAATTATTCAGTTATTAAGGCCATCCCAGTTGGACAGTTCTTGAGGAATAGGCGGGTATGCTCTACGAAGGCCCGCTTCGAGAGACAATCCGCCATTTTCACTGAACGTTTTAAGGCACGGGGATATAGCCGCCGGTGTATCAGGGCAGGGTATGGACGGGCTAAGTCAACACGAAGGGAGGACTTATTGTTACAACCTAAGAAGTTTGGATCGGACAACGAACTCGGGGTTAGATTCATTTCTACCTCTAATTGTCAGTGGAATCGTATCCGGGAAATATTCAACAGACACTGGCTTGTGTTACAGACTGATAGTGTCCTGGCCCCACATTTGACAGAATTCCCCTTAATGACACAGCGAAGGGGAAAAAAACTTGAAAGATAATTTGGTGAGGAGTCACTATATAGCGAAAAATAAAAACTTCTTTGATGTAAGCAGTCCAAGACAGGGCTGTTTTCCCTGTGGTTCATGTGTCGCGTGGCCGAACATTCTCAGATGTGGGACCTTTAAGACCTCAGATGGGAGCAGGGAATTCAAAACACGAGAATTTATCTCGTGTAACAGAACATGTGTGATATACTATGCTACCTGTCTCTGCTCCCTGATTTACATTGGTCTCACTACTAGAGAATTGAACGTTCGGACATGTGAACATGCATGAGATATCTTGGCTGCCAAGGAGGCGGTAGACCTGTCAAGTCTGAAGACTATACAGAGACACTTTCCACGGATCAGATCACCGGGGCCTAAAGGTGAGCGGTATAGATAGGATACATGGAGGGATCAGGGGTGGCAACATGGCTAAAATATTGGCACAATGTGAGTACAAATGCATTGTAACCTTTGATACCCTTGCCCCCAAGGGACTGAATGAGAAGCTGAGCTTTGCCCCGTCCTATAATATAATTTGACATACTTTGCACCACTTTTTGTCGTTCCGTCGAGCCTGTGTGATATAGGATGAAACATAGATTTATGATAAATTTGTCTCTTCTCTCTCTAATGTGAGTCTACCCACCATTCTTTTTAATGTTTTTGTATTAATGGTCGTGTCTTTTTTTAATTTCAGTACGTTTTCTCTGATGACCATGGCCTTGGACGCAATATAGGCTGTGCTGAACTCCCCTTTTTTCCCCACATTTGGAAGTCTTAGAGAAACAAGAAGCTTCTGCTTGTTGCTGTCCGAAAATTGTGCTCACTACGATATATATGCACTATCCATACCATTATCATTGCACGTATCACTTTAATTCTATTGTCTGTGTATACTGTACTCTTCTTAAATTTTAATTTTTATTATGATTGTTGTTTCTTACTGTGATATACTTATATTAAAGGGAACCTGTCACCCCCAAAATCGCGGGTGAGGTAAGTCCACCGGCGTCAGGGGCTTATCTACAGCATTCTGGATAAGCCCCTGATGTATCCTAAAAGATGAGAAAAAGACGTTAGATTATACTCACCCAGGGGCGTTCCCCCTGTTGGTCCGGGTCCGGCGCCTCCCATCTTCATCAGATGACGTCCTCTTCTTGGCTTCATGCTGCGGCTTCAGCGCAGGCGTACTTTGTCTGCCCTGTTAAGGGCAGAGCAAAGTATTGCAGTGCGCAGGTGCTGGGCCTCTCTGACCTTTCCCGGCGCCTGCAGTACTTTGCTCTGCCCAACAGGGCAGAAAAGTACGCCTGCGCTGGAGCCACAGCGTGAAGACCAGAAGAGGACGTCATATGATGAAGATGGGAGGCGCCGGACCAGGACCATCAGCGGGAATGCCCCTGGGTGAGTATAATCTAACGTCATTTTCTCATCTTTTAGGATACATCGGGGGCTTATCTACAGCATTACAGAATGCTGTAGATAAGCCCCTGATGCCGCTGGGCTTACCTCACCCGCGATTTTCGGGGTGACATGTTCCCTTTAATGAATGTATCAATGATGTCCCTTATTCATACACTATTCACTATATTGCACAAGATATTCCTTTCATGTAGGGATTTTATTTGGGAATCTGCAGCGATTTGATAAGTTTGTCTCTACAAATATGGCCGCCGCCGTGGTCTTTTAGAAAATGGCTGCCGGTGGTGCGCATGCCCGCTGCCATCCATTGTGCTCGCCTTTCGCTATGGCTATCACTATCAGCTGAGCGTGCGTATCACTGGACGTCCTATGGCAGAGTTCCGCCTCCATGCACACCCTGCTGTGACAGCCCTGATGATGGCGCGCCCTGGATGCCACCGCGCATGCATCATTTTCCGGTTTTATTTATATTTAAAGACAATGAGACTGGCTACAACTAGACCCTGTTGAAAAAGCTAGAATGCGAAACGCGCGTCCGGGGGTGCTGAGAGAGGTGGGGGTGGTTTCCTTGATCTATGTGGTGAAGAGTGTGTGTGTGTGTGTATATGTATATGTGTGTGTGTGTGTGTGTGTGTGTGTGTGTGTGTGTGTGTGTGTGTGTGTGTGTGTGTGTATATATATATATATATATATGTGTGTGTGTAGGGACATATGTCTAGGGTTATATGTGTGACTAGTGATAATGTAACATCTGTCCTGAAGGCAAGTCGCACCTAGGTGTTAATAGGTACTTCCTTGGGACTAGTAGAAATTCTGTCTCCATATCCCACCAGGAGGTCTGGCTAAGGCCAAGAACAAAGGAACACTTGACACCTCTGAAGTCTTGAAGGGGAGATGCTAAGTTGCAGCCTGAGGTAATCTATCCCTGAGAACCTTTCCACAAGAGAAAATAATATATTCATTGGGGGCGCAGCCGTGGCCCAATCAAACAGGCAGCAGTTATGATATTGGCCTGGGGGGCCGGTCTAGAAACCTGACCTCAGACCAAAGTTATAAATTTAGGCTGCAGACAGAGAATTGTGTTCACATGTGAGGGCAGCCTGAGAAGCTGATGTGTTCCACCAACTCCATTCACCCCCCCTCAGGGAGCAGAAAGCAAACTACCAGTTAGATGATTTCTGTAAGTTTTCTCCTGTTTATTTTGACACGGTTTTGCATAAGTTGTATGTCTTTTTATTATCATATTTTTATACCTTTTTCTTATTGCAAGCATTGAACTTTGTTATTAAAGTATAAAATTTTAACAAGTTGAACCTTGAATGTTCTAAAGAATCCATAGCCTAAAGGTATGTGAGCCTTATGAGTGATAGACATATTTTTATTAGTATTATTGTTAGTTCCGGGACTCATCGCTCGTGTATTCGATGAGTGGTGGCAGCGCGTATGAGCGGGTGTGTGGCCTGGGTCGGTGTGTGATTTATGCTCCCATTACAGCATAGGACAGAGGTTGAATGCTGGACAGAGTGGGGAGATAGATTAACCCTTGCAGGCACAACCCCAAGTCACGTGTGAGAGCAGGCACGTGACGAATAAGTGACACCACGGAGAAGGGATCCGTGACAATCTAAATGGGTAAGCATGGACCTTTGAAATTGTGAGATGTTATGTATGTGGCTAGCCTGATTATATATACTGTCACCCAAATTATTGGGGATCCGTAGGACCTTTTATAGATTTGGGATTGGCTCATGCTGTTGCCCTAAGGATGTATTGCAACATCCCCCCCTAACTTGGCTACCGGCATGTCTCCTTCTTGATGTCCTCACGATTGTGTTATTAAGTAAAGAAGTATATGTTCAGCGCGCTGTGACTGACAGAAAGTGTTCATTAAACGTGACTGAACTACGTGGCACTGTAACTGACAGAAAATCATAATTAAACGTGATTGAACTATGTCACATTGTGACTGACAGAAAGTGTTCATTAAATTTGACTGAACTACATGGCACTGTGACTGATCTGACAGAACTTATTCAGTAAATGTGAGTGAACCATGTCTCGCTGTGAGTGGGGGTTAAATTGCGCGCCAATATCGCTGATTGGTCGCGCTTGCCGGCCGCGACCAATCAGTGAAGTGTGATTCAAATCCCGCGCCAATTCTCGGCTGGACTGGGCCTGTCCCACCTCCGGCGCGAATTGGCGCGGGATTTGAACCACGCTTTGCTGATTGGTCTCTGCCGGCATGCCGCGACCAATCAGAGACAGGCGCAGTCCGGCCTGAAGCATGGTTCAAATTCTGCGTCAATTCGCGGCCGGACTACACCTGTCGCTGATTAGTTGCAGCCGGCCGCAACCAATCACCGAAACAGTGTTTAAATCCCGCACCAATCAGCAACAGGCGCAGTCCGGCCATGAATTGGCGTGGGATTTGAACCACGATTCGTTGATTGGTCACGGCATGCCGGGCACGACCAATCAGAGACAGGCGCAGTCCAGCCTGAAGCGTGGTTCAAATCCCACGCCAATTCGCAGCCAGACTGCGCTTGTCGCTGATTGGCCTTTTTGTGACAGGGTGAGACACACGGACTAAGACAATAGTGCAAAACAAAAAAGTGCTCGTGCTTGAAATTGTAATCTTCACTAACTCTGACTCCTACTGATATGCACCTGCCTATCTGTGGAGGTTGGCACCCTACTTTACAGCGGATATGGCGCCCCCACTCCTCAGTGGCTGACCCTGGGACACCCTACGGAAAAGATAGTAATAGTCCTCAGATTACCGGTGGCCACACATGTATATAGACACGAAAAAGCAGGGCAAGAAATTTAACACCAATCAGCTCCAATCTTCAGCTGAAGATAACATATGGCATGATAGCAGAGAGAGTGAGAAACAATACTTACCAAAGATGATGTCTACTGCGCCTCAACGCGTTTCACCTCAGCGGATCATCAGGAGGCCATGATATGTAGATGCCCTACATATCATGGCCTCCTGATGATCCGCTGAGGTGAAACGCGTTGACCAATCAGCGAAGCGGGATTTAAATTTAAAAAGACATTGGCACGGGATTTAAATCCCGCTTCGCTGGGAGCGACCAATCAGCCAAGCGGGATTTAAATTCCGTGGCAATGTCGCTGATTTGGTCATGCCGGCTGAACGCAACCAATCAACGAAGCGGTGGGACCGCAGCAACGCGAGCTGCAGGAAAAGCTGCTGCGGAGGCGACGGAAGGTGAGAATATAATGATTTTTTTATTTTTTTTATTTTTAACATTAGATCTTTTTACTATTGATGCTGCATAGGCAGCATCAATAGTAAAATGTTTGTCACATAGGGTTAATAGCCGCGTTAACGGACTGCTACAACCCTATGTGGGCGGCGGGCGCTGACTGGGGGGGGGGGGGGGGGGTAGGGGAGGGGGTTTTAGTATGGAGGGGGCACTGACTGCAGGGGAGTAGGGAGCGGCCGTACTGTGCCCGTAGCTCCCGAGAGTGCAATGCGGTCTCACGAGATGTTGACGTGCGGTCTCACGAGACCGCTACGTCATCTCGCGAGACCGCAATGCATGGAGCAGTCACCGGAGCGTCGTGAGGAGCGGGAAAGGCCTCGGCTGGATCCGGGGGGCCGACAGAGGATGAGTATATAATGATTTTTTATTTATTTTTTATTATTTTTAACATTGGATCTTTTTACTATTGATGCTGCATAGGCAGCATCAATAGTAAAAAGTTGGTCACACAGAGTTAATGGCAGCGTTAACGGAGTGTTTTACACCGCGGCATAACGCGGTCCGTTAACGCTGCTATTAACCCTGTGTGAGCGCTGACTGGAGGGGAGTAAGGAGCGGCCATTTTGCCGCCGGACTGTGCCAGTCACTGATTGGTCGCGGCTGTTTTGCCGCGACCAATCAGCGACATGGGATTTCCGTTATAGACAGACAGAAAGACGAAAGTGACCCTTAGACAATTATATAGTAGATTATAATACGGCTTATCAGAAAAAACACCATACCTATCCAAAAACCACGCTACGAACAGTAAAATGTACTCACCACACACGTGATGGGAGGGAATAAGCGGGTGCTGTCATGGGCTCTGAGAAATACCGTTATCAGTAAGTAACTATGCTTTTCTCAGTCCCCCATGACAGCACCACAGAGAGAATTACAGAGATTTGTAGTTGTAGCGAGGGACCACAGCCTGAAGAACCATTCTTCCGAAGGTCAAGTCAGACGCGGAGGTTAAGTCTAGAAGATCGTGCCTAAAAAAGGTTGAAGGTGATGACCAGGTGGCTGCCTTACAGATTTGTTCTATCGATACCTCAGACCTCTCTGCCCATGATGTCACCATCGTTGTTACAGAACCCCCAGCACCAAGAATATGTTATGCTATATATATATATTATGTATAATAGGTTCCATGTGAAATGCATCAGTCCACAGGCTGCATCCCTGGGCAGAGGGGACAAGATATTCTCCTTCAGACCTCCCCCACCTTTGTAATTCCCACAGTAAATACCAGCAGGCTCCGGCCCCCTGCGGCTATTGTAATGTATGTCTGGCATGTTTTTTCTATTGGCCTGCCCTGTGTATCTGTGTTATATATTCTGTGTGTTGTAAATAAAGTGTGTTCTTTTAGACTGGAAATACCTGGAGTAGCAGTCAGCTTTTATATGCTCCCATGTAATGAAGAAATCCTAGCCAGCGTCCTTCATTCAGAATCCAGCAAAAGCAGAATGGACCTCCTGAAACACGGGGGGTGCTGAAAGAGGTACTACAGCACAGTAGACCCTGTTACACTGGTGGCAGCAGTGGGATGTGATACCCCTTCTACAGGAGGAAAGGAATGAATGGAAGACAACTACCAGAAGTTAAAGAGGACTACACTAAAAGATCTGGTGGAAGCCCGAGGATTAATCGCCAGCAACAAAACAAAAGCGGATTTGATAGCAGCCATCATGGAACACGACAGTGCAGCGCCCCCCAATGTGAACGTGGAGGAGACTGAATTCCAGAGGGAGGTAAAGAACAGACTGGTGTTCTATGGCCCAAACCCTGCAGTAGAGATCATACGAGAGGTGATGGCTGATGTGCGTACTGATCTGAAGGAAGAGATGGCCGAGCGGACCAGGATAGAGCTAGCCAAGATGGAGATGGCAGAGCGGAGAGAGGAGAGTCAGCGAGCAAGGGGAGCTTTGGCCTCCGACCAGGTACCTTCAACAGTAAGCCACAAAAAGATCCAGTATAATGCCTTCCGACAGTTGGGGGAGGCAGAGGAAGACATTGATGGCTTTCTGCAGGACTTTGAGCGGCAGTGTGCCCTTCATCAAGTGAAGCCGGAGGAACGGGTTCAAATTCTGGCCAGCAAGCTGACAGGCCGGGCAGCGGACGCCTATCGCACGGTACCTGATGAGGACTGTATGGACTATGAGCGGATCAAAGAAGTGATCTTGACCCGGTATGCGCTGACACCAGAGGCATACCGCCAAAAGTTCCGCGGACTTATAAAACGAGTAACCGATACCCACGCTGAATGGGCCTGTAAATTACGGCGGTCACTGCTACAGTGGGTACAAGGGAGCCAAGCAACCACTAAGGAGGACGTCCTCCAGCTCTTCTTGTTAGAACGATTCTTTAATGGACTAAACCCCGAGACACAGGAATGGCTTCAGGACAGGCGACCAATGACTCTTGAGGAAGCCGCTCGTCTGGCCGATGAACATCATGACGCCAGGAGGCCTCAGCTGTCCGGATCAAAGATGGTCACTAGGGGTCCGCCCGTGGACCTGGAGGGCCCCAAACCACCGAAGATTGTAGGGGGACCAGCTAGAAACCCGGCCTACCACAGTTCCCCTGGGGCGCGATGCCACACCTGCCGTCAGCTGGGCCACCTGCAAAGACAATGTCCCAACCGGACTCAGCATACCCAGTGGCCAAAGGCGGGAACAGCTACCTTCCGCCGGGCCGCTGTACACTGCTACCAAGGCGAAGCTGACCCGGCATTGGGGGCTACAACTAACCACGGGGTGGAAGACATGGAGGAAGTGCTGCATGAAGTAGACCCCATGCAGGCAGCCCGGGAAGATAATCGACAACAGCATCGACAGGTCGTGTGGGTTAATGGGAAACGCATGCAGGGACTAAAGGCCCCTTCACATTTAGCGACGCTGCAGCGATACCGACAACGATCCGAATCGCTGCAGCGTCGCTGTTTGGTCGCTGGAGAGCTGTCACACAGACCGCTCTCCAGCGACCAACGATGCCGGTAACCAGGGTAAACATCGGGTAACTAAGCGCAGGGCCGCGCTTAGTAACCCGATGTTTACCCTGGTTACCATGCTAAAAGTAAAAAAAAAAAAAAAAAACAGTACATACTTACCTACAGCTGTCTGTCCTCCAGCGCTGCGCTCTGCTTCTCTGCTCTCCTCCTGTACTGTCTGTGAGCCGGAAAGCAGAGCGGTGACGTCACCGCTCTGCTTTCCGGCTCACAGCCAGTACAGGAGGAGAGCAGAGCGCAGCGCTGGAGGACAGACAGCTGTAGGTAAGTATCTAGTGTTTGTTTTTTTTTTACTTTTAGCATGGTAACCAGGGTAAACATCGGGTTACTAAGCGCGGCCCTGCGCTTAGTTACCCGATGTTTACCCTGGTTACCAGTGAAGACATCGCTGGATCGGTGTCACACACGCCGATCCAGCGATGTCTCCAGGGAGTCCAGCGACGAAATAAAGTTCTGGACTTTATTCAGCGACCAACGATATCCCAGCAGGGGCCTGATCGTTGGTCGCTGTCACACATAACGATTTCATTAACGATATCGTTGCTACGTCACAAATAGCAACGATATCGTTAACAATATCGTTATGTGTGAAGGTACCTTAAGATTCCGGAGCAACTTTGACCCTTGTGAAGCCTCATCTCGTTCGGGACCAAGAGAAGACGGACCGGACAGTGGCAGTCCGTGTAGCAGGGATAGCCATACATCGACTTCCCACTGCCAGGATTCACCTGAACTGGGGAGTTGGGGATGGCCTTGTTGAGGTCGGCTTGATGGAGGATTTGCCTGCAGACGTTTTGCTGGGAAATGACTTGGGGCCCATGTTGTCTGCCTTCTCGGTTGCCCCTCTGGCTGAGACATATCCTGTGACCACCCGGAGACAAGCTCGAGCTGCGGAGGCGGAATCACACTCAGAGGAGGCCCAGGTAAGACATCCCAGCCCTACACGTATTCCCATAGCCAGACATTTCTTGGGCCACCCCAGATGAATTTAAGAGGGAGTTACTTGAGGACCCTTCATTGGAGGGATATCGTGGGAAGGCACAGGAGGGGAGAGGGGTACTGGAAGGGGAACAGTTTATATGGAAGCAGGGACTCCTCTACCGGATCACAGAGCAGCACCACACAGGGACGAGCTCCACTATAAAACGTCAGCTGGTAGTTCCCAAGAAGTATAGGCAGGAGTTACTGCGAATCTCTCATGACATACCCTTGGCCGGGCACTTCGGCGTCAGTCGCACCAGGCATCGTCTGACACAAAACTTCTTTTGGCCGGGGGTAACCTATGATGTCCGTCAATACTGCCAGACCTGTGACAGTTGCCAGCGCATTGGCAAGAGGGGAGATCGATGCAAGGCCAAATTACGCACCCTCCCCATTGTGGAGGAACCATTTAGCCGAGTAGCGGTCGATCTGATAGGGCCGTTAGCCAAACCCAGTCCGTCAGGGAAAAGGTATATAGTGACAGTGGTAGACTATGCCACACGGTATCCAGAGGCGGTTGCGTTACCTAACATACTGGCAGAGACGGTGGCGGCTGCCCTGCTCCAGGTTTTCTCACGGGTTGGATTTCCCCGGGAGATTATCTCAGACCAGGGTACCCAGTTTACAGCAGAGGTGACCAACCAACTGTGGAAGCTGTGCGGCGTAAAGTCCATTAGAAGCGCCCCGTACCACCCGCAAACCAATGGGTTGTGTGAATGCTTTAACGGGACATTAAAGGGACTGGGAGAAATTCTTGCCTTACCTCCTGTTTGCCTATCGAGAGGTGCCCCAAGAATCCACGGAGTTCTCCCCATTCGAACTGGTATACGGGAGACGGGTAAGGGGACCCCTAGACTTAATGCTAGGACACTGGGAAGGGGAGGGCATCATAGAAGGGGTTCCTATTGTACCCTATGTGCTGGAATTCCGGGACTGCCTACAGGAGCTGACCCAGGCTGTACGTGGGAACATGCAGGTGGCCCAGCGGCGCCAGCGCGTATGGTACGATCGGCGGGCCAGAGAGCGCACCTTGGAAATAGGGCAGAAGGTCCTGGTGTTAGAGCCCACTAGGCAGAACAAGTTCCAAGCTGCTTGGCAGGGGCCCTACCAGGTAGTGGGGAAAATAGCTGACACCACCTATAATGTCGCCGATTGTGACGACCCCAGGGTTATCCGCATGTTCCACGTGAATATGCTGAAGCCCTATCGGGAGCACCCGGAAGAAGTAGTGGCCATCTGTGCACCTGAAGCAGAGGATTTAGCAGGACTTCCCTTGCCTGATGTCTTAGGGGAGAGGACTCAGTCTAAAACATGGGACCAGTTACACTGGGGTGAAGACTTCGGTCCCAGGGAGAGACAGCAGGCGGAGGAGTTGTTGAGGCAGCGACAGAGGATGTTTTCGGGGAAACCCGGGTACACTCACCTGGCACAACACAAGGTTGAGACCCAGGATCAGACCCCCCTGCGACAACCCCCCTTCCGCGTCCCTGAGTCTGTACGAGAAGGGATGCGACAAGAGATACAAGAGATGTTGCATTTAGGGGTCACTGAAGAGTCAGATAGTCCCTGGGCATCCCCCGTTGTGTTAGTGCCCAAGAAGGATGGGTTTTGTGTAGACTATCGTAAGCTCAATGAGAAAACAGTGACGGATGCGTATCCCATGCCGCGTGTGGGTGAGTTGTTAGACCGGCTGGCGGGGGCAAAGTATTTGACTACCATCGATCTATGCAAAGGCTACTGGCAGATTCCCCTTAGTCCTGATGCTATTCCCAAGTCGGCATTTGTCACCCCGTTTGGCTTATTCCAGTTTCGAGTTATGCCATTCGGGATGAAGACTGCCCCGGCGACCTTCCAGAGGCTGGCTGACTGGCTTCTGGATGGTTTCCAGGACTATGCGTGTGCCTACCTGGATGACATAGCCATCTACAGCACGACATGGGAAGAGCATCTAAATCACCTAGAGACAGTATTAGACAGGATCCACAAGGCCGGAATCACCCTGAACCCAAACAAGTGTCACGTGGGCAAAGCAGAGGTTCAGTATTTAGGGCATTGGGTGGGAACTGGGAAACAGCGACCAGAACCAGCCAAGATTGAGGCCATAGCCAAATGGCCCACCCCACGCACTAAAACCCAGGTCATGGCGTTTCTAGGGACAGCGGGGTATTACAGGAAATTCGTTCCCAATTACAGCAGCGTGGCCAAGCCCCTCACTGATCTGACCCGTAAGAACCAACCCCGCCAGGTAACCTGGACCCCAGAGTGTGAAGAAGCCTTCCGCCAGCTAAAGGACGCCCTCACCAATACCCCTGTATTGGCCGCACCCGATCCAACTAAACGTTTCCTTGTTCACACAGATGCTTCTATGTTTGGATTGGGGGCAGTACTAAGCCAAGTCGGGCCGGATGGCCAAGAACACCCGGTAGCTTACCTGAGTCGGAAATTACTGCCCCGTGAAGTAAGCTATGCGGCCATCGAGAAGGAGTGCCTGGCAATAGTATGGGCACTCAAAAAGTTACAACCATATTTGTATGGACGACAGTTTTCCCTCCTAACGGACCATAATCCCCTAGTCTGGCTTAATCGGGTCTCCGGAGACAACGCCAGATTACTGTGGTGGAGTTTAGCCCTACAACCTCTGGACTTCACCATCCACTACAGACCCGGCAAACAAAACGGTAATGCCGATGGACTAAGTCGACAAACGGAACTTGTACCAACCCCATAAACTTCGGTCATCCCCAAACCGATCCGTTAAGGATCAGACTGTGTATGCCGATCGCGTCGCTGAAAAGGGGAGCCGTGTTACAGAACCCCCAGCACCAAGAATATGTTATGCTATATATATATTATGTATAATAGGTTCCATGTGAAATGCATCAGTCCACAGGCTGCATCCCTGGGCAGAGGGGACAAGATATTCTCCTTCTGACCTCCCCCTCCTTTGTAATTCCCACAGTAAATACCAGCAGGCTCCGGCCCCCTGCGGCTATTGTAATGTATGTCTGGCCTGTTTTTTCTATTGGCCTGCCCTGTATATCTGTGTTATATATTCTGTGCGTTGTAAATAAAGTGTGTTCTTTTAGACTGGAAATACCTGGAGCAGTCAGCTTTTATATGCTCCCATGTAATCAAGAAATCCTAGCCAGCAACCTTCATTCAGAATCCAGCAAAAGCAGAATGGACCTCCTGAAACACGGGGGGTGCTGAAAGAGGTACTACAGCACAGTAGACCCCGTTACAATCGTCCTTGTGGAATGAGTTTTCAAGCCCTCTGAGATGATGTTCCCCTTGGATGAGTAGGCTAAGGCTGTCACATCTCTTATCCACCTTGCTAAGGTACTTTTGGACGCCTTGAGTCCCTTTTTAGGCCCCTGGAAGCATACAAAGATAGCCTTCCTTCCTACAACTTTGGGTGGACTTTAGGTACTGAACCAGACAGCTTTTAACGTCTAGGGTGTAAAATTTTTCCTCTTCCTTATTCCTAGGATCTGAGCAAAAGGAAGGAAAGACTACCTCTTGGGACCTATGGAATTGGGATGCCACCTTTGGTAGATAGTTATCCTAAAGCCTGACCCGGCCTATCATCTAAAATTTTCGTAAAAGGAGGACCCGCAGATAGGGCTTCAATATTACTTGCTTTGCGGGCCGATGTCAGAGCTACCAAGAGAATGGTTTTAATAAAGATAGGATCTTGAGTGGGGTTGAATCTATGGGTTCGAATAGGGAACCAGTTAGCGCGGATGCCAGATTTATATCCCATGATGGTAGCTTATGACTATCGGTCATGGGTTACCTGCAATGTCTTGATTATATAGTGCCCCTAAAACTGCCACCTGTACAGAGTACTGACTGCTAGGCCTCTATCTAGTCCCTTTTGTAGAAATTCAAGGATTTCAGTAATTGGGGCCCGATCCTGAACTCTTACTCCGGAGGCAGACAGGAATTTTTTCCGGACTTTACTGTAAGCCTTTGTAGTAACTGGTTTCCTACTTTTTAACAGTGTAGCAACTAAGTTCTCTGAAAACCCCTCATCTCTCAGCAGTACCCCTTCAAATTCAATGCTGTTAAATGAAGGTTCGCCGGCCAAGGATGTTACACCGGGCCCTGAGATAGAAGGTCCGGTAGGATAAAAGGGTCGGTGATAGATAGCATCCTCAGCCAGGAGAACCAAGTTCTTGGCCAGAAAGGGGCTATAAATATAATTCTTGTCTGATCTTCCCTGACTTCCGTATGACTGCTGGAATAAGGATGATCGGAGGAAAGGCATATGTTAAACTGTGAGTCCATGGAATCATGAAGGCATCTAGGGCGTGGGGATTCCCACTGGGATTCTGAGAGCAAAATGCCTCTACTTTTTTGTTGTGTAAAATCGGCAAATAAATCTATCTCCAGAGTTCCCCACATTTTCGCAATCTGATCGAAAATGGACTGATTTAAAACCCACTCGCCCTGCCTTAGCTGAGTGCAGCTCAGAAAATCTGTTTTTGATTTTCTACCCCCCGAATGTGTAGTGCAGAAAGAGACAGAAGGTTTTCCTCCGAAGCTGAGGATCCTGGAGGAGGCGTTCATCAGAGCTCCGGACTTGGTCCCCCGCTGATGGTTTATACAGTATAAGCCAATGTTACTTGATAGTCCGAGAATATGCGGACGTGATGTCCCCGCAGAAAAGGTAGAGATTTCGACAGAGCGTGACCAACAGCCCAAAGTTCTTTCTGGTTCGAGGAAGCTCCTAGTTCCTGACTTCCCCACTCCCCCTGAGTAACGTGGTTGTCCATGTGAGCCCCCCATCCCGTGGGGCTTGCATAGGTAGTAATTATGTGGGACACATACCCAGGTAATCCCTTTGGATAGTTTGCTGATATCTTTCCACCACAGTAGGGAATTAGTAGAAGCAGAATTTAGAGTTATGTGACCCTCTAAATGACGCTTTAGTGCCCACTAATTTTCTAATATATCCCACTGGAGATCCCTTGTGTGTAGTTGTGCCCACTGTACTGCCGGTAGACAGGCGGAAAGTGATCCCAGTAGTGACATGGCTTCCCTCAGTGTCATGGAGGGGTTCCGTAAGGCTTTTGTCACTTCATGGATAATTTTTCCTTTTTTGTGAACTGGGAGGTGACACTTGTTTTTGGGAGTCCAACGTTAGCCCTAGGAATTCTTGTACTCTGCTGGGCTCTAATCTTGATTTCTTCAGTTTTAGAAGCCAGCCCAGGTTCCCTAGGGTTCTTAGTACTCTGTCCCTCTGTTCTCTGTAGTGTTGGGCCGAGTCGCTCACTGCTCCCTCAGATGTGCCATCATTTCCGCTACCAGCTTTGTGAATACGTGGGGGGCTGTAGATATCCCGAAGGGAAGGGCCCTGTATTGAAATTCCCTTATTTCCCCTCTTATGGAAACTGCTAGTCTGATGAATTTCCGGGACTGTTCGTGGATGGGGACATGATAGTATGTGTCGCTGAGATCCAAGAATAGTATTTTGATGGTGGACTTTGACTCCATCTTGAATCTTTGATTTTGGATGTATCCATTCAGTTTCCGTAAGTTTATTATGGTCCGATAAATGCCATTGATACTAGAAATAACTGGGAGTAGAAACCTTCCCCCATTTCTTGAGGGAGGACTTCCTAAAGGACTGATTTTTCTACCAGGTTCATTACCTCGCTTTCCAAGGCTTTTTGTTCCCATATAGAGGATCTTAGGTGAGTTACTACGGAATTTTAGGGGGGGAAGAGGAAAAAAAAAAAAAGTCTATCCGTAAGCCTGACTTGATTAGATTTAAAATTCAAGGGCTGTTTGCGATTTTTTTTCCCAGGCCGGAAGGAAAGGGGTTGGGGTTAATCCCCCATGTTTCCTCTTCAAAAGGGATATTTCCTTTTAAGGGAAGGCACCGAAGAATTTTTCCTACCCGGCCTCCTCCATTATTTTTTAATTAAGGCCTGGATATTCTCATTAAGTGGAAACACCCTGCGTTTCTTTTGGCCTAAACCTCCAAACATAACATCTTGGACAGATTTTCCAGGACGAGGGTCCACCACCCTCATAGTGGATCTCACTGCCTTTACTAGCGCGTCTACCTCATCCAGAGGAAAACAATGACGCCTCCCTATTCCCTCATCTGAGGATGAGGAGTCTGATATATCCGAGTCTATGTCCGAGGAAGAGGGGTTGGATTGGGAAGAAATTATAGTATCCTTTTTTTTTTTTTTTTTAGGTTTTAACCCCTTGCTTTATGGATGAAAGGGCAGTCTGAACCTCTGATCTGATTACACATCTAAGTTCTGAAGCAAAATCCGGGGTTTCCTCACAAAATTTGCTGTGTACAGGGATCGCAGAGCTTCTTGTTCCAGGATTCCGGCAAGGCTCTGTTACAGGTGGGATAACTCCTGTTTTTCATTTTGCCCGGTTTCGACTTTCCCTATTAAGGGTAAGAGAAGGACCACACATTATAAATGATGAACTTTCTCAAAGGTCACTCACCAGTGGATGTAGTCGCAGGTAACGGTTCTGGAGGGGGGATAGGATTCTGTACAGGATCATCCACGGAAGGTGACTTGCTCATCACAGCAGATCTGCTGCGCTGCGTGGAGTGGCGACTTGTGGTGGAGATGCTGCTGCTCCTGTTGCTGGTCGCTGTCCTCCAATTTAAGAGAAATTGCATTCAGCCAGGAATACTCCAATGCAGCAGTTTTTTTTTTTAAATCTGCCGCGCGTGTAATGTCACTTCCGGTCCTCCCTTGCACCGCGTTAGTGTATGTGCACACGTTGCGGATTTGCCTGCAGATCCGCAGTGGACTGGCCGCTGCAGATTCGCAGCAGTTTTCCACCCAGTTTACAGTACCATGTAAACATATAGAAAACAAAATCCGCAGTGCACATGCTGTGGAAAATATAGCGCGGAAAAACTGCGGTTTATTTTCCGCAGTATGTCAATTCTTTGTGCGTATTCCGCAGCATTTTACACCTGCTCCTCAATAGGAATCCGCAGGTGTTAAAACGCAGGTGAAATCCGCACAAAAAAACGCTGGGAGTCTGCAGGTAAAATGCACTGCGTTTTACATGCGGATTTTTCAAAAACTGAGCGGCAAACTCCTGCGACTCCATGAAAGCAATTACTGAATGAAGGGACTCCATCCTAAAATGTTGCAGACGGACCCTTTTGCATAGTAATTTTAGATCCAGGATGGGTCGAAGCCAGGGGCAGACTGGCCATCTGGCAAATGCCAGAAGGGCCTGTCTGGTCATGGGCTGCCTTGTCTGCTACGTTGTTAAAGTCGGTGTTCTGAAGACACCCATACTGTTAAGAGTTGTGATGGAGCACAAAGTTGCTGACTCCGTCACTTAGCCCAGCAGGCCACTGGTATCATTAGAAATATTGGTCTTTTAGAAAATCTTCCTTTCCTCCATCCAGGGTAATATTCGTAATATATCCCATCTGGTTCATGGGGCGGGGACAACATGGGCCTGTGTGATTTCAATTGCCAGGGCTGAATTTCAGCCCCAGTCCGGACCTGGTCGAAGCGCCGTCCTACTTTGGCATGACAAATAAGTTCAAGTAAAACCCTGTGAACCGTTTCTGGGCTGAGACGGGAACAATGATTCCTGAACTGAGAAGGGAGGCAATGGACGCCAAGAACCCCGGACCTGAAGAAGCATCTCTTAGAGGACAGGATTTGAAGAATCGATTTAGGGGCCGCGAAACGAAATCTGTTTTGTATCCCGAGGGTACAACCTCCCTGACCCATGCGCACTTCACTGAGGAAAGAAGTCTCTGAAAAAACGGAGACTGACACCTAGCCTGGGAGATTCCCTGTAATCTGGAGAGGAGTCATGCAGAGAAAAATCTGCCAGGTCTGGACCTGGTGGATCTACCCTGCGTACTATGGGGGACGCAGGAGGGAGTAAGTTTAAAGGCAGCCCTTTCCCTACCCTGACGAGCTTGTGTCCTCTCTTGCCAGGAAAAATCCTCCTAAGAGAAACGGCGAAATGGCCAAAAGGACCTAAGCTTATGCTTCAAAGGAGGCCAGTGAAATTTGGTCTGAGTAATAATAATAATAATAATAATAATAATAATTTAATTTATATAGTGCCAATATATTCCGCAGCACTTTACAAATTATAGAGGGGACTTGTACAGACAATAGACATTACAGCAGAACAGAAATCACAGTTCAAAATAGATACCAAGAGGAATGAGGGTCCTGCTCGCAAGCTTACAAACTATGAGGAAAAAGGGAGACAGGAGAGGTGGATGGTAACAATTGCTTTCGTTGTTCGGACCAGCCATAGTGTAAGGCTCGGGTGTTCATGTAAAGCTGCATGAACCAGTTAACTGCCTAAGTATGTAGCAGTACAGACACAGAGGGCTATTAACAGCATAAAGTGTATGAGAACATGATGCGAGGAACCCGATTATGGTCTTTTTTTTTTTTTTTTGAATGGGCCACACTAGGATAGTTAGGTTAATGCGTTGAGGCGGTATGCCAATCTGAACAAATGAGTTTTTAGGGCATGCTTAAAACTGTGGGGATTAATCGTATTAACCTAGGTAGTGCATTCCAAAGAATCGGCGCAGCACGTGTAAAGTCTTGGAGACGGGAGTGGGAGGTTCTGATTATTGAGGATGCTAACCTGAGGTCATTAGCGGAGCGGAGGGCACGTGTACGGTGGTAGACTGAGACCAGAGAGGAGATATAGGGTGGTGCTGAACCATGGAGTGCTTTGTGGATGAGGGTAGTAGTAAGAAGCGAGCTTGTCCCTCCGGTGGCCTCCTTAACCCCCTTCAAGTCACGGCCCTTTTTCGTTTTTGCGTTTTCATTTTTCACTTCCCTCCTTCCCAGAGCCATAAATTTTTTATTTTTCCGTCAATATGGTCATGTGAGGGCTTATTTTTTGCGGGACGAGTTGTACTTTTGAACGACACCATTGGATTTACCATGTCTTTTACTAGAAAACGGGAAAAAAATTCCAAGTGCGGTGAAATTGCAAAAAAAGTGCAATCCCACACTTGTTTTTTGTTTGGCTTTTTTGCTAGGTTCATTAAATGCTAAAACTAACCTGCCATTGTGTTTTTTTTATTGTTTTATTTAGGATAGGGCGAAAGGGGGGTGATTTAAACTTTTATATTTTTTATATTTTTTTCATATTTTTAAAAACATTTTTTTTTTTTTACTTGTGCCATGCTTCAATAGCCTCCTTGGGAGGCTAGAAGCTGGCATAGCCTGATCGGCTCTGCTACATAGCAGCGATCATCAGATCGCTGCTATGTAGCAGAAATGCCTGCATCAGTAACCATAGAGGTCTCAAGGACCTCTATGGTTACTTTCCTGATGCATTGCCGACCCCCGATCATGTGACGGGGGTCGGCGATGACATCATTTCCGGCCGCCCGGCCGGAAGCGCCGGTTAAATGCCGCTGCCTGGGTTTGACAGCGGCATTTAACAGGTTAATAGCGGCGGGTGAATAGCGATTTCACCCGCCGCTATTGCGCGCACATGTCAGCTGTACAAAACAGCTGACATGTCGCAACTTTGATGTGGGCTCACCGCCGGAGCCCACATCAAAGGGGGAGACACGACATGCGCCGTACTATCACTGCGCATGTCGTGAAAGGGTTAATAATTTGGTCCAGCAAGAAGCCAAATAGATGGGAACCCTGGAAAGTAAGTTGTACTGATGAGCGAGTGTACTCCTTACTCGGGTTTCCCAGAGCATGCTCGGGTGGTCTGGGTATTTTGTAGTGCTCGGAGATTTAGTTTTCATCGCCTCAGCTGCATGATTTGTGGCTGCTAGACAGGCTGAATACATGAGGGGATTCCCTAACAAGCAGGCATTCCTCACATGTATTCAGCCTGGCTAGCAGCCGTAAATCATGCAGCTGAGGCGATGAAAACTAAATCTCCGAGCACTACAAAATACTGAGAGACCACCCGAGAATGCTTTTGGAAACCCGAGCAACTACTTGCTCATCACTAGTAAGTTGGTAAGGGACTTTTTTTTTCTTTTTTCAAAGAGAAGTCCGCCTGCCATGCCTTAAGCCAAATGGTCCATTGGATGGCCACTAAATTGCTGGACGCCTGAGAAGCACGTGAAGCAGCGTCCAGGGAGGCGGATACCATGGACTTCCCCGGATGGGAAATCTGGTCCACGAGGTCAGCCAATTCCTCTGGTCAGGCTCCATAAAGAATACCCTGATGGAGCTGCTTAGCCCATGCGGCTATGGACTTTTAACACCCAGGTGGTGGTAAAGGCAGGGCACAATGTAAAAGTGGCCGCTTCAAAGGCCTCAATGAGCTTGTCACTGGAATGCTCCATCCATTAAAAAGAGGACCGTATGGGTGGACAGTCTGTAAACTGGAGGGTTCACAGTTGGAGAAGCGGTCCAGTTTGCAGTGAGTTCAGGGGTTAAGGGATATAGGATGCCGAGGCGCTTCCCTCTATGGAAGCATCTGGTCGGGTTTTCCTGTTCCCTGGAAAGTACTTCCTCAAATTATCCATGAGGGGTAAAGACCTTAGGAGCTGGTCTCAACCATCTAAACAAAATCGCCAGTTCTGCAGGTTCCGTAGCAGTATCTGATGTTAAAGGTCTGGTTGACCTCCACAATTAGGCTCTGGACCATGTTTCTCTCATATTAGAGACCTAGTCAGAATCCAGGTCTGAGTCATCCTCTGACAGTATATCCAAAACCGCCTTGCCTGGCTCAGGGGAAGAGGAGGACCGGGAAGAAGCTGTCCCGCTGGGAGAGACCAGGGGGAGAGTGGGAGGAAGACCTATAATGACGCGCCTGCCTAGAGCTCATGTCGGTAGGCACAGCCGATGAGTCCTTCAATCCGCCGGAACGGCGTAGGAAGGAACAGCCAAGCTCAAGAGTGGACACCAGGTTCTGTGATACCTTGTTGAGGTCCGCCACAGATTGTGATAGAAGTAGCCCATAGTGGGATAGAAGCATTGCTCTCTTTTGGGGCAGTAGCAGACTCCTGGGTAGCAGGCAGGGGGGGGGGGGGGGGATCTGCTGCAGTCCTGACAAAGGGAAGAGGACTGACCTGAAGGGAGTATGTAATTACATGAGGAGCAAGCAAAGTGCCTGATAAGAGTAGAAGAAGAGGCAGCTCTGTTGTGAATTCTGTTGTCGGGCTCCCTCCTGTGGTCATGAATGGTACTTCGGCTGGTTCTGTCCATGGACTTCCTCTGGTGGGTGTTTCTGAGTTTCCTTCCTCAGGTGACGAGGTTAATTCGTTAGCTGGCTGCTCTATTTAACTCCACTTAGATCTTTGCTCCATGCCACCTGTCAATGTTCCAGTATTGGTCTAGTTCACTCCTGGATCGTTCTTGTGACCTGTCTTCCCAGCAGAAGCTAAGTTCCAGCTTGTATTTCTTTGGTTTGCTATTTTTCTGTCCAGCTCGCTATTTTTATTTTTGTCTTGCTTGCTGGAAGCTCTGGGACGCAGAGGGAGCGCCTCCGCACCGTGAGTCGGTGCGGAGGGTCTTTTTTGCACCCTCTGCGTGGTCTTTTTGTAGGTTTTTGTGCTGACCGCAAAGTAACCTTTCCTATCCTCGGTCTGTTCAGTAAGTCGGGCCTCACTTTGCTAAATCTATTTCATCTCTGTGTTTGTATTTTCATCTTTACTCACAGTCATTATATGTGGGGGGCTGCCTTTTCCTTTGGGGAATTTCTCTGAGGCAAGGTAGGCTTTATTTTTCTATCTTCAGGGCTAGCTAGTTCCTTAGGCTGTGCCGAGTTGCATAGGGAGCGTTAGGCGCAATCCACGGCTATTTCTAGTGTGTTTGATAGGTTTAGGGATTGCGGTCAGCAGAGTTCCCACGTCCCAGAGCTCGTCCTTTATTATCAGTTCTGAGACCATTTTTTTTTTCTTTGCAGTGTGTTTTGTCTCTCTCTTCCCTTTTACCTCTGGGTGGTTCAGGACACTGGTGTAAACATGGACATTCAAGGTCTGTCCTCTTGGATGGATAATCTAACTACAAGGGTACAAAACATTCAAGATTTTGTGGTTCAGAATCCGATGTCAGAGCCTAGGATTCCAATTCCTGATTTGTTTTTGGTGATAGATCTAACTTCTTGAATTTCAAAAATAATTGTAAATTGTTTCTTGCCTTGAAACCTCGCTCCTCAGGTGACACTGTTCAACAAGTAAAGATCATTATTTCTTTGTTACGTGGTGACCCTCAAGACTGGGCATTTTCCCTTGCGCCAGGAGATCCGGCATTGCGTGATGTTGATGCGTTTTTCCTGGCGCTTGGATTGCTTTATGACGAACCTAATTCAGTGGATCAGGCAGAGAAAATCTTGCTGGCTCTGTGTCAGGGTCAGGATGAAGCGGAGATATATTGTCAGAAGTTTAGAAAGTGGTCTGTGCTCACTCAGTGGAATGAATATGCCCTGGCAGCAATCTTCAGAAAGGGTCTCTCTGAAGCCCTTAAGGATGTCATGGTGGGGTTTCCCATGCCTGCTGGTCTGAATGAGTCTATGTCCTTGACCATTCAGATCGATCGACGCTTGCGTGAGCGTAAAGCTGTGCACCATTTGGCGTACTATCTGAGCATGGGCCTGAGCCTATGCAATGTGATAGGACTTTGACCAGAGCTGAACGGCAAGAACACAGACATCGGAATGGGCTATGTTTTTACTGTGGTGATTCCACTCATGCTATATCCGATTGTCCTAAGCGCACTAAGCGGTTCGCTAGGTCTGCCACCATTGGTACGGTACAGTCTAAATTTCTATTGTCTGTTACTCTGATTTGCTCTTTGTCATCCTATTCTGTTATGGCATTTGTGGATTCAGGCGCTGCCCTGAATTTGATGGACTTGGAGTTTGCTAGGCGCTGTGGTTTTTTCTTGGAGCCCTTGCAGTATCCTATTCCATTGAGAGGAATTGATGCCAAGCCTTTGTCCAAGAATAAACCTCAGTACTGGACCCAATTGACCATGTGCATGGCTCCTGCACATCAGGAGGATATCCGCTTTCTGGTGTTGCATAATCTGCATGATGTGGTCGTTTTGGGGTTGCCATGGCTACAGGTTCATAATCCAGTATTGGACTGGAAATCTATGTCTGTGTCCAGCTGGGGTTGCCAGGGGCTACATGGTGATGTTCCATTTTTGTCTATTTCGTCTTCCACTCCTTCTGAAGTTCCAGAGTTTTTGTCGGATTATCGGGATGTATTTGATGAGCCCAAAGCCAGTGCCCTACCTCCTCATAGGGATTGCGATCGTGCAATTAATTTGATTCCTGGTAGTAAGTTTCCTAAGGGCCGATTGTTCAATTTATCTGTGCCAGAACACGCCACTATGCGGAGTTATATAAAGGAATCCTTGGAGAAAGGCCATATTCGCCCGTCGTCATCACCGTTAGGAGCAGGGTTCTTTTTTGTGGCCAAGAAGGATGGTTCTTTGAGACCTTGTATTGATTACCGCCTTCTTAATAAAATTACAGTCAAATTTCAGTATCCTTTGCCGTTGCTGTCTGATTTGTTTGCTCGTATTAAAATTGGCTAGTTGGTTCACCAAGATAGATCTTCGAGGGGCGTATAATCTTGTGCGTATTAAACAAGGCGATGAATGGAAAACAGCATTTAATATGCCCGAGGGCCATTTTGAGTACCTGGTTATGCCATTCGGGCTTTCCAATGCTCCATCAGTATTTCAGTCCTTTATGCATGATATCTTCCGAGAGTACTAGATGAATTCCTGATTGTGTATTTGGATGATATTTTGGTCTTTTCGGATGATTGGAAGTCTCATGTGAAGCAGGTCAGAATGGTGTTCCAGGTCCTTCGTGCGAATTCCTTGTTTGTGAAGGGGTCAAAGTGTCTCTTTGGAGTTCAGAAGGTTTCATTTTTGGGGTTCATTTTTTCCCCTTCTACTATCGAGATGGACCCTGTTAAAGTCCAGGCCATTTACGATTGGACTCAGCCAACATCTGTGAAGAGCCTGCAAAAGTTCCTGGGCTTTGCTAATTTTTATCGGCGCTTCATCGCTAATTTTTCTACTGTTGCTAAACCGTTGACTGATTTGACCAAGAAGGGTGCTGATGTGGTCAATTGGTCTTCTGCAGCTGTAGAGGCTTTTCAGGAGTTGAAGCGTCGTTTTTCTTCTGCCCCTGTGTTGTGCCAGCCAGATGTTTCGCTCCCGTTTCAGGTTGAGGTTGATGCTTCTGAGATTGGAGCTGGGGCTGTTTTGTCGCAAAGAAGTTCTGATGGCTCGGTGATGAAGCCATGTGCTTTCTTTTCTAGAAAGTTTTCGCCTGCTGAGCGCAATTATGATGTTGGTAATCGAGAGTTGTTGGCCATGAAGTGGGCATTCGAGGAGTGGCGTCATTGGCTTGAAGGAGCCAAGCATCGTGTGGTGGTCTTGACAGATCACAAGAATTTAACTTATCTTGAGTCTGCCAAACGGTTGAATCCGAGACAGGCTCGATGGTCGTTATTTTTCTCCCGTTTTGATTTTGTGGTTTCGTACCTTCCGGGCTCTAAGAATGTGAAGGCTGATGCCCTGTCAAGGGGTTTTGTGCCTGACTCTCCAGGTGTTCCTGAGCCGGCGGGTATTCTCAAAGAGGGGGTCATTTTGTCTGCCATCTCCCCTGATTTGCAGCGGGTGCTGCAAAAATTTCAGGCTGATAGACCTGACCGTTGCCCAGCGGAGAAACTGTTTGTCCCTGATAGATGGACTAGTAGAGTTATCTCTGAGATTCATTGTTCAGTGTTGGCTGGGCATCCTGGAATCTTTGGTACCAGAGATTTGGTGGCTAGATCCTTTTGGTGGCCGTCTTTGTCACGGGATGTGCGTTCTTTTGTGCAGTCCTGTGGGACTTGTGCTCGGGCTAAGCCCTGCTGTTCTCGTGCCAGTGGGTTGCTTTTGCCCTTGCCGGTCCCGAAGAGGCCCTGGACATATTTCTATGGATTTTATTTTGGATCTCCCTGTCTCTCAAAAGATGTCGGTCATTTGGGTGGTTTGTGATCGCTTCTCTAAGATGGTCCATTTGGTACCTTTGTCTAAATTGCCTTCCTCCTCTGATTTGGTGCCATTATTTTTCCAGCATGTGGTTCGTTTACATGTTATCCCGGAGAACATCGTTTCTGACAGAGGTTCCCAGTTTGTTTCGAGGTTTTGGCGATCCTTTTGTGCAAGGATGGGCATTGATTTGTCTTTTTCCTCGGCTTTCCATCCTCAGACAAATGGCCAAACCGAACGAACTAATCAGACTTTGGAAACATATCTGAGATGCTTTGTTTCTGCTGATCAGGATGATTGGGTGTCCTTTTTGCCGTTGGCTGAGTTCGCCCTTAATAATCGGGCCAGCTCGGCTACTTTGGTTTCGCCGTTTTTCTGCAATTCTGGTTTCCATCCTCGTTTCTCTTCAGGGCAGGTTGAGTCTTCGGACTGTCCTGGTGTAGATACTGTGGTGGATAGGTTGCAGCAGATTTGGACTCATGTGGTGGACAATTTGACATTGTCCCAGGAGAAGGCTCAACGTTTCGCTAACCGCCGGCGTTGTGTGGGTCCCCGACTTCGTGTTGGGGATTTGGTTTGGTTGTCGTCTCGTTATGTTCCTATGAAGGTTTCCTCTCCTAAGTTTAAGCCTCGTTTCATTGGTCCGTATAAGATTTCTGAGGTTATCAATCCTGTGTCATTTCGTTTGGCCCTTCCTGCTTCTTTTGCCATCCATAATGTGTTCCATAGGTCGTTATTGCGGAGATACGTGGCGCCTGTGGTTCCATCCGTTGATCCTCCTGCCCCAGTGTTGGTTGAGGGGGAATTGGAGTATGTGGTGGAGAAGATTTTAGATTCTCGTGTTTCGAGACAGAAACTCCAGTACCTGGTCAAGTGGAAGGGTTATGGTCAGGAAGATAATTCCTGGGTTTTTGCCTCTAATGTTCATCCTGCCGATCAGGTTCGTGCCTTTCATTTGGCTCATCCTGGTCGGCCTGGGGGCTCTGGTGAGAGTTCGGTGACCCCTCCTCAAGGGGGGGGGGGGGGGGGTACTGTTGTGAATTCTGTTGTCGGGCTCCCTCCTGTGGTCATGAATGGTACTTCGGCTGGTTCTGTCCATGGACTTCCTCTGGTGGGTGTTTCTGAGTTTCCTTCCTCAGGTGACGAGGTTAATTCGTTAGCTGGCTGCTCTATTTAACTCCAATTAGATCTTTGCTCCATGCCACCTGTCAATGTTCCAGTATTGGTCTAGTTCACTCCTGGATCGTTCTTATGACCTGTCTTCCCAGCAGAAGCTAAGTTCCAGCTTGTATTTCTTTGGTTTGCTATTTTTCTGTCCAGCTCGCTATTTTTATTTTTGTCTTGCTTGCTGGAAGCTCTGGGACGCAGAGGGAGCGCCTCCGCACCGTGAGTCGGTGCGGAGGGTCTTTTTTGCGCCCTCTGCGTGGTCTTTTTGTAGGTTTTTGTGCTGACCGCAAAGTAACCTTTCCTATCCTCGGTCTGTTCAGTAAGTCGGGCCTCACTTTGCTAAATCTATTTCATCTCTGTGTTTGTATTTTCATCTTTACTCACAGTCATTATATGTGGGGGGCTGCCTTTTCCTTTGGGGAATTTCTCTGAGGCAAGGTAGGCTTTATTTTTCTATCTTCAGGGCTAGCTAGCTCCTTAGGCTGTGCCGAGTTGCATAGGGAGCGTTAGGCGCAATCCACGGCTATTTCTAGTGTGTTTGATAGGATTAGGGATTGCGGTCAGCAGAGTTCCCACGTCCCAGAGCTCGTCCTTTATTATCAGAAACTATCAGGTCATTCCGTGTGCTCTTAACCACCAGGTCCATTATTGTCCTGACCACCAGGTCATAACACAGCTCCCCCTTAGGATTTGGCATGATAGACAGTGGACCCACTAACTAATGCCAGAAGGTTAGGGAACAGAAATATCTTTGCTGAGGAGAGTGTCAGTATGTAGAGCAGAGCTTACTCACAGGAAGATGCCAGTCCTGAAGTCAGCTTCCAGGCTGTAGAGGAGTTCCAGGAGACATGCAGGGTGATTGCCTAGGAGGTGTAGAGATTCCCTGCAGATAGATGCCACTTTCAAGGTCCAGATACCGGAAAATGGCGACCGCTAGGAGGAAGAGGTGGGACCGCAGGAGAAAGCGTGTGCAGATTTCTGCGCCACTGAGGAGAGGGGGCATGCCTGCAAGAGCCCGCTCAGTGAGGCCAGAGCTAATCACCAGAACTAAGAGGAGGGAGAGTGACAGCGACTGGCGAGAGCCAAGCACGTCCAAATTGTAGGGAGAAAGAAACAGGAAGAGGTGGCGCGCCAGCGAGAGAAAAGCCCGCCAGAAGATGTCGAGAGAAGGGGGCGGAACTGTGGGAACTAGGCCGCGGCCTAAATTAGCAGCAGCGGCCGCCGAGACAGGGGAGGGTGGTGCGGAGGCCCAGACATTGCCTGTCAGGTAACCCAGCGCCTCCACTCACGCACAATAAAGGGAAAAACAGGTCCCATATAGACCAAAACGGTCTATGCTGAAATAGAAGGCCCAAACAAACAAAACCCTAAATAAAAAATAGGGGGGCAGAAGACCTTATCCATCTTCTTTCATCTTCCTCTATCATCATCCATCTCTTCATTATCTGAATCTTCTCCTTCATCACCTCTGGACCGGAACCTGACGGAGAGAGAAAAGAAGATGTACCCCTCTATACCCCTCCATCCTCAAGATGAGACCTTATTAGACGTCCATGCCTCCTGAAACAGACAGGCTCTGGTGGGCCAGTGGGTAGGAGACAGCGGCCAGGAACAGAATCCGAATCACATAAACACTCTCCATGTGTTAGGGGTCCTGCCGGATACACATGAGGATACGGTGTGGCAGTTCACGCCGTACTCATAGTCTCTATGTGGGAGTACAGTGTGACTGTTCACACTGTATCCCTCCAGAGGTACTGTAAGTAGAAGACCCATATGAAAAAGAAAAGACGTTACTGGAAAACAACAAAAATCAAAGTAGATATGGTTCTAGTGAAAGACCTGTGTCCACCTCCTACTGACACTAAGCTAAACTGATTTAGCCTAGTGCCGCTCAGTGGAGTGTACACTGCGGAGGAGGTGGTAACTTTTTTTGTGCATAATGTCAGCCTCCTGGTGGCAGCAGCAAACATGCTTGGTTTCCGGAGTCCCCCAATGACACAATAGATTTTTTTTTATATTAACTCACAATAGTATATGCAGTATGCAAAATAGGAGGCAGGTGACTGAGGGATCACTGACCTGTCATAAGACCATAAGGATGCATATGTAAGTAGAGCACCACATAAAACCCCGCCCATAGGCTGCTAGAGCCTCACCCACAGGGCACCCACAGCCACAGGATCTCATTAACTGAAAACTACAATTACAGATTACATAATCACAAGACAGCTTTCATCACTGGGTATCATGTTAATCAGTATAACAGCACCAACCTGACAGTGTCTGTAGTTACTGAGCACAATCTTTTTTAAAGCGAAACTGTTAAGACACCCCTCCCCATCTCATGCTGTCAGCAATAGCACCAAATGGAAGAGATATATCACTTGTCTGGTGGATGCCGAAGTAATGAACAATAAAGACTGACCTGGGGGGGGTGAATTCTTGTTAATTAGGTTATCGCCTAAACTTTAACTTTGCTCCTAAAGGTACCGTCACATTTAGCGACGCTGCAGCGATCTAGACAACGATGCCGATCGCTGCAGAGTCACTGGAGAGCTGTCACACAGACAGCTCTCCAGCGACCAACGATCCCGAGGTCCCCGGGTAACCAGGGTAAACATCGGGTTACTAAGCGCAGGGCCGCGCTTAGTAACCCGATGTTTACCCTGGTTACCATTGTAAAAGTAAAAAAAAAAAAACACTACATACTTACATTCCTGTCGCGCCCCCGCCGTCAGCTTCCCTGCACTGTGTAAGCGCTGGCCGGAAAGCAGAGCGGTGACGTCACCGCTGTGCTCTGCTTTACGGCCGGCCGGCGCTGACACTGGGGGACGCAGGGAAGCTGATGTCGGGGGAACGTAACAGGAATGTAAGTATGTAGTGTTTTTTTTTTCACTTTTACAATGGTAACCAGGGTAAACATCGGGTTACTAAGCGCGGCCCTGCTCTCAGTAATCCGATGTTTACCCTGGTTACCAGTGAAGACATCACTGAATCGGCGTCACACACGCCGATTCAGCGATGTCAGCGTGTGATCCAGCGACGAAATAAAGTCCTGGACTTTCCCCAGCGACCAACGATCTCCCAGCAGGGGCCTGATTGTTGGTCGCTGTCATGCATAACGATTTTGTTAACGATATCGTTGCTACGTCACAAAAAGCAACGATATCGTTATGTGTGACGGTACCTTAAGACTTTTATTTGGAGTGTACTCATCTGTCAGCAAAATTACTTGTTGACTGCAAAATAATTAATCTTGTTTGCAATCAATGGAGTATGGTGTCCATAAAAATCTGTTTGGGTGTACTCATTTATGCTGAGCACTGTACAGATACACATATCTGGCTTCCAAGTCTAGAAAAGTGGGCGAAGGGATCATTTTCAGCCTCCTTCTGGAGCTCTGCACCCTTGATCCTCACTCATTCGCCGTTACCTTGGATCACCAGTCTCTGGGTTTCCAGAAGATTTCAGATATTTGCTTCAAATCTAAAGAAAAAGAGGAAAAATAAAAGATCAATAAACCAGTTATACAATGGGTGGAAAGTTATTGAAACATGCATATTGTAGACTCAGACTGAAGGCAGTAAAACCAGACAGCAAGAAACACATGTGCAAACAGGGAGGGTAACATCTATGATCCCTCATGTAATGACAGAGCTACAACCCTTCAGCTTCTCCGCAGCCTCATCAGGTCGCATGTGGAGGCTTCCAACAGTCATGATGGATTTCCAAGAGGTGCCGAGTGCTTGTCAGCTGCCATGGCTTCACCCCTATCATTGGGTAGAGGTCGGGGATTGTGGAGGCAGTGTCATCTAACACAGCCTTCATCCTTCTCCTTTGCGGTCACATCGCCTTTGCATTACCTGGAGTTGTTCTGGGTCACTGTCCTGTTACAACACAAATGATGGTCCCACTTAGTGCAGAGCAGACGGGCTAGCAATCGCTGCAGAACAACAACTTGACAATAAAGACAGCTTCACATAGTCTCCACTTGACAGATGATGTTAAGATGTGTTTTCATCATTTGTGAGGGCAGTCACTTTGTGGTTTCTGAGGCCGGTAAGGCTGATGAACTTATCCTCTGCAGCAGAGGTAAATCTCAGTCTTCCTTTCCTGGGATGGCCATCATGAGAGCCTAGAACATCATAGCAATTGATGGTTTTCACAACTGCATTTGAGGACACCTTCAGGGTATGCGCACACATTGCGGACTTGTCTGCGGATTTTTCCGCGCAGAATCCACATCTCTTGGCAAAAAATGCAGGCCAAAATGGTTGTGGATTTAATGCGGATTACTTGCGGATTGTCTTGCGTTTTTGATGTGAGGATTTGCATTACGCAAGGTATAGTCAATGGGTGCAGAAACGCTGCGTTTCCGCACAAAACTGGCATGCTGCGGAAAATAAACCGCTGCGTTTCTCCACAGCATGTGCACAGCGGTTTTTGTTTTCCATAGGTTTACATGGTACTGTACACCGCATGGAAAACTGCTGCGAATCTGCAGCCAAATCCGCAACGTGTGCACATACCCTAAAGGTTCTAGCAACGTTCCAGATGACTGACCGTCATGTCTTACAGTAAAAAACTGTGGCTTCTCTTAGTTGTTTGGTGATTCCAGTTATGAGGTCCCGATGCGGCAACCTGCTCATTTTTGGTGATCTCCTGATGATGATGCTGGAGAGAAGCCAAAAAGGTGTGAAGCCATCAAGGGAGTAACAGGGGCACAGGGGGGATGTGAAGTATAACACATTGGTTTGTGTCACACGTGTCTCTTTACTCCTCGTTACCATATATGTGCCTTCTTACATTTGCTGCTTTCAGTCCAAATCCACAATGTGCTAATTACAATAAGAACAAGGAATTACATGTTTTAAAAATCTGGATGTATTCAGTGTGGAGTGTGAGCAGCCAAAAACATGCGTTGGGTCACATGTCCCCTAGCTGAAAGTGAGTTGGGTCACCTTGGCCCCAAGCTGAACGCTTGACTGGTCACCTGCCCGGGCTGCACTCTGGTCTTGTCATCCAACCAAATGCGCGTATGGTCACTTACCCTCCCCTGTACATGCATCTGGTCACCTGCCCTCCCGAAACGCACATCTAGTCACCCACCCCCATTCTCCGGTCACCCGCCCCCATCCTCCTCCCACTCCGAAACGCGCACCCGGTCACCTGCCCCCATCCTCCTCCCACCCCGAAACACGCGTCCGGTCACCCGCCCCCATCCTCCTCCCACTCCGAAACGCGCACCCGGTCACCTGCCCCCATCCTCCTCCCCCAGAACGTGCATCCGGTCACCGGCACCAACCTCCTCCCCAAGAATGCGCGTCCAGTAGCCCGCCCCATCCTCCTCCCCTAGAACGCGCATCCGGTCACCCGCCCCCATCCTCCTCCCCTAGAACGCGCGTCCGGTCACACGCCCCCATCCTCCTCCCCCAGAACGCGCGTCCGGTCACCCGCCTCATCCTCCTCCCCTAGAACGCGCGTCCGGTCACCCGCCCCGATCCTCCTCCCCCAGAACGCGCGTCCGGTCACCCGCCCCCATCCTCCTCCCCCAGAACACACGTCCGGTCACCCGCCCCCATCCTCCTCCCCTAGAACACACGTCCGGTCACCCGCCCCCATCCTCCTTCCCTAGAACACACGTCCGGTCACCCGCCCCCATCCTCCTCCCCTAGAACGTGCGTCCGGTCACCCGTCCCCATCCTCCTCCCACCCTGAAACGCGCGTCCAGTCACCCGTCCCCATCCTCCTCCCACCCCGAAACGAAACGCGCGTCCGGTCACCCGCCCCCATTCTCCTCCCCCGAAACACGCGTCCAGTCACCCGCCCCCATCCTCCTCGCCAAGAACCCGCGTCCAGTCACCCGCCCCATCCTTCCCCAGAACGCGCGTCCGGTCACCCGCCCCCACCCTCCTCCCCTAGAACGCGCGTCCGGTCACCCGCCCCCATCCTCCTCCCCTAGAACGCGCGTCCGGTCACCCGCCCCCATCCTCCTCCCCTAGAACGCAAGTCCGGTCACCCGTCCCCATCCTCCTCCCACCCTGAAACGCGCGTCCAGTCACCCGTCCCCATCCTCCTCCCACCCCGAAACGCGCGTCCGGTCACCCGCCCCCATTCTCCTCCCCCGAAACACGCGTCCAGTCACCCGCCCCCACCCTCCTCGCCAAGAACCCGCGTCCAGTCACCCGCCCCCATCCTCCTCCCCTAGAACGCACGTCCGGTCACCCGCCCCATCCTTCCCCAGAACACACGTCCGGTCACCCGCCCCCATCCTCCTCCCCTAGAACGCACGTCCGGTCACCCGCCCCATCCTTCCCCAGAACGCACGTCCGGTCGCCCGCCCCATCCTTCCCCAGAACGCACGTCCGGTCACCCGCCCCCATCCTCCCCCGAAACGCACGTCCGGTCACCCGCCCCCATCCCCCTCCCCTAAAACGTGCGTTCGGTCACCAGATACCCCCTTCTCCTATAAAATGTGCATCTGGCTACCTGCCCCCCAAAAGCACGTTTGGTATCCTGGCTTCCCCCCAGCCTGAACGTGTGTCTGGTCACCTAGTCCGGGTGCATCATTCCGACCCCCGGCTGCACATAGGTCTCAACTCTTTTTTTCCCCCTGCTCCCTCCCCCCAGCTGGTAGCTGCTGCCAACCCCACAGGTGCTTCAGCTGCACAGGTCCCTACAGGAGGACGCATTTCTATAGTGGCCCTCATTCACCTCCTCTACGGGCCACCAAAACACGCTCCTCCCTGCAAAATAGTCCCCAGGAGCAACATGGCGGCAGCAGCGGAGGGCTACACCTCGGCCTGATTCGCCTTGGCTTTCAGCCGTTACCCCACATTGTGCCTTTCCCGGCCGCTCCGCACCTGCTCCCTTATCTCACCTCCTCCTCGCCCGCGATTTCTCTCTTCGGTCGTAAACCCAGAAACACCCCTGGCTCCCTCCGGCGCCTCACACCCGCCACTAGGCGCACTGCGTACAAAGAGGGGCGAGCGGAGGAATACGTCGCTTTCACGGCGGATGAATATCGTGGCGTCATTTCCTCAACGCTTGCTGAGTGGCGGATAGACTGGAGCGGGCAGTGACGTCACAGCCGATTGCCCCGCCCTCGCAACATTTTTCCTATTACGCCTGCGCGCAGGATGTGTTCCTCCTCCCTAAAGAGGGAGGGGCCTATATAATACCCCCTCTGCTTAACCGCCAAATCTCCACAACCCCCAAATGTGTAAACTTAGCAGGAGGCAGCCATTGGCCTCCACTAATAATTAGGGGTGCAGCCAATATGACTAGTATGTGGGGAGACCACTCCAGTGCTCACAGATTGGCTTATCTGTGTGTTGTGTGCCCCCACCTGTGAGCGCTCTCTGCAGCGTGTCGTGAGGCGTGACGGCCATCTTATGCTGTATAAACACCTGACATGGCTGCCACGGCTTTTGTTATTACTGCTCCTGACTGGTGAAATGCACACAGTACAAAATGGCCACCAGGTGCCCTTCCTGTGCCGGGCGTTGGCTCTCCCTCAGTGTAAGAAGCTGGTAAAGCGACACTGCAGAGAGTTGTGCAATATATTACCAGGGAGCTGCCATATACCAACATGGAGCCACCGTATACCACCAAGGTGCCGCTGTATACAACCAAGGAGCCGCCGTATGCCGCCAGAGAGCTGCCGTATACTACCAAGGAGCAGCCGTATATCACCAAAGCCACCGTATACTACCAGGGACCTGCTGTATACCACCAAAGAGCCGCCATATACTACCAGGGACTCGCCGTATACCACCAAGGAGCTGCCGTATACTACCAGGGACCGCCATATACCACTAAGGAGCCATCTTATACCACCAAGGAGCCACCGTATATCACCAAGGAGCCGCCATGTACCACCAATGAGCTGCCATATACCACCAAGGAGCCACCGTATACCACCAAGGAGCCGCCATATACCACCAGGGATCTGCCATATACCACAAAGGAGCCATTGTATACCATCAGTGGGCTGCCATATACCACCAAGGAGCCACCGTATACGACCAAGGAGTGTATACCCCCAAGGATCCGCCACATACCACCAAGCTCTAGACCTTACAGAATTAGGTCTAGTACCACTAGATCTTACATAATTAAGACATACTGATAGGGAATTTAGATTGTGAGCCCCATCCGGGACAGTGATGATAATGTGTGCAAACTGTAAAGCGCTGCGGAATATGTTAGCGCTATATAAAAATAAAGATTATTATTATTATTATTATTATTGTACCACTAGATCTTTCAGAATTAGACCTTGTACCATTAGGTCTTTCAAAATTAGGCCTTGTACCACTAGATCTTACAGAATTAGGCCTTGTACCACTAGATCTTACAGAATTAGGCCTTGTACCACTAGATCTTACAGAATTAGGCCTTGTACCACTAGATCTTACAGAATTAGGCCTTGTACCACTAGATCTTACAGAATTAGGCCTTGTACCACTAGATCTTACAGAATTAGGCTTTTTACCACTAGATCTTACAGAAATAGGCCTTGTAACACTAGATCTCAATTAGGCCTTATACCAGCAGGTCTTACATTGTTAGGCATTGTAGCTCTAGATCTTACAGAATTAGGCCTTGTGCCACTAGATCTTTCAGAATTAGAACTTGTACCACTAGATCTTTCAGAATTAGTCCTTGTACCGCTGGACCTTGCTGAATTTTACCTAATACCACTAGATCTTACATCAGTGGTCCCCAACTCCAGGCCTCGAGGGCCGCCAACAGTGCAGGTTTTCAGGATTTCCTTAGTATTGCACAGGGGTTGCAATCATCACCTGTGCAGATGATCACATTACCACCGATGCAATACTAAAGAAAGCCTGAAAACCTGCACTGTTGGCGGCCCTCGAGGCCTGGAGTTGGGGACCCCTGTCTTACATTATTAGGCCTTATACCACTAGATCTTACAGAATTAGGCCTTGTACCAGTAGATCTTACAGAATTAGGCCTTGTACCACTAGATCTTACAGAATTAGGCCTTGTACCACTAGATCTTACCTAATTAGGCTTTTTACCACTAGATCTTACAGAAATTGGCTTTGTACCAATTTACCATACATAATTAGGCCTTGTACCAGTAGAGCTTACATTATTAGGCCTTTTACCACTTAGATCTTACAGAATTAAGGCCTTGTGCCACTATATCTTACAGAATTAGGCCTTTTACCACTTAGATCTTACAGAATTAGGCCTTGTACCACTAGATCTTACAGAATTAGGCCGGCGTCACACTCAGCGTATGCAAATACGGCCGTATATTACGGCCGTAATACGCTGAAAAGTCCCGAAAATAGTGGTCCGTAGCTCCTCCGTAGGCAGGGTGTGTCACCGTTTTTTGCGCATGGCATCCTCCGTATGTAATCCGTATGGCAGCCGTTACTGCGTGTTTTTATCGCAGGCTTGCCAAACCGACATACGCCTATACAAGGGATCCATGTGTTAAAAAAAAAAAATATATATATATACTGTCTATATATATATATAAATATATATGTCAGTAGACACATATATATATATATATATATATATTATTCCTTCATACAGCGCGAGATAGCAAAAAGCCGGTAATTCAATTACCGGCTTTTGCTTTCTCCTTCCTAAACCCGACATGATATGAGACATGGTTTACATACAGTAAACCATCTCATATCACCATTTTTTTTGCATAATCCACACTACTAATGTTAGTAGTGTGTATCTGCAAAAATTGGCCGTTCTAGCTCTTAAAATAAAGGGTTAAATGGCGGAAAAAATTGGCGTGGGCTCCCGCGCAATTTTCTCCCCCAGAGTAGTAAAGCCAGTGACTGAGGGCAGATATTAATAGCCTGGAGAGGGTCCATGGTTATTGCCCCCCCCCCCTGGCTAAAAACACCTGTCCCCAGCCACCCCAGAAAAGGCACATCTGGAAGATGCGCCTATTCTGGCATTTGGCCACTCTCTTCCCATTCCCGTGTAGCGGTGGGATATGGGGTATTGAAGGGTTAATGCCACCTTGCTATTGTAAGGTGGCATTAAGCCAAATTAATAATGGATAGGCGTCAATTATGACACCTATCCATTATTAATCCAAATGAATGAAAGGGTTAAAAAAACACACACACACGTTATTAAAAATTATTTTAATGAAATAAAAACAAAGGTTGTTGTAATATTTTATTTAACGCCCAATCCAATCACTGAAGACCCTCGTTCTGTAAAAGAAAAAACATAATAAACCAACAATATACTTACCTTCCGCAGATCTGTAAAGTCCAACGATGTAAATCCTTCTGAAGGGGTTAAAACATTTTGCAGCAAGGAGTTCCGCTAATGCAGGCTGCTCCTTACTGCAAAACCCTAGATCGTGGGAACTTTCCTAGAAAGCCTGGGAGCTTTCTAGGTAAGTTCCCACGATCTATGAACAGCCAGCAAAGGGCGCCTCACCGCAAATGAAGGTAAATATAGATCATTGACCTATATTTAGCTTCATTCCCCGGGGTTTTGCAGTAAGGAGCAGCCTGCATTAGCGGAACTCCTTGCTGCAAAATGTTTTAACCCCTTCAGAAGGATTTACATCGTTGGACTTTACAGATCTGCGGAAGGTAAGTATATTGTTGGTTTATTATGTTTTTTCTTTTACAGAACGAGGGTCTTCAGTGATTGGATTGGGCGTTAAATAAAATATTACAACAACCTTTGTTTTTATTTCATTAAAATAATTTTTAATAATGTGTGTGTGTGTGTTTTTTTTAACCCTTTCATTCAATTGGATTAATAATGGATAGGTGTCATAATTGACGCCTCTCCATTATTAATTAGGCTTAATGTCACCTTACAATAGCAAGGTGGCATTAACCCTTCATTACCCCATATCCCACCGCTACACGGGAATGGGAAGAGAGTGGCCAAGTGCCAGAATAGGCGCATCTTCCAGATGTGCCTTTTCTGGGGTGGCTGGGGGCAGGTGTTTTTAGCCAGGGGGGGGCCAATAAACATGGACCCTCTCCAGGCTATTAATATCTGCCCTCAGTCACTGGCTTTACTACTCTGGGGGAGAAAATTGCGCGGGAGCCCACGCCAATTTTTTCCGCCATTTAACCCTTTATTTTAAGAGCTAGAACGGCCAAATTTTGCAGATACACACTACTAACATTAGTAGTGTGGATTATGCAAAAAAAAATGGTGATATGAGATGGTTTACTGTATGTAAACCATGTCTCATATCATGTCGGGTTTTAGGAAGGAGAAAGCAAAAGCCGGTAATTGAATTACCGGCTTTTTGCTATATCGCGGCTGTATGAAGTAAGAATATATATACATATATGTGTCTCACTGACATATATATACTGTATATATATACCTATTCTATGTGTACATATTTATTCTACCTATTCTACTGTAAGCTGTCAGTGTGATTTTACTGTACACCGCACTGAATTACCGGCTTTTCTCTGTAACAGCGCTGCGTATTTCTCGCAAGTCACACTGCTGGTCCGTGTGTAATCCGTATTTTTGGGGCTTCCATAGACTTTCATTGGCGTTTTCTTTGCGCAATACGGTGACAAACGCAGCATGCTGCGATTTTCTACGGCCGTAGAAAGCCGTATAATACTGATCAGTAAAATACGGCAGATAGGAGCAGGGACATAGAGAATAATTGTGCCGTATTTTTTGCGAGTTTTACGAACGTAGTTTCTGCGCTCTTACGTCCGTAAAACTCGCAAGTGTGACGCCGGCCTTAGGCTTTGTACCAATATACCATACAAAATTTTGCCTTGTACCACTAGATCTTACAGAATCAAGCCTTATACCAGTATATTCTACAGAATTAGGCCTCCTACCACTAGATCTTACAGAACTAGTCCTTGTGTCACTAGAACTTACAGAATTAGGCCTTGTACCACTAGATCTTACAAAACTAGGCCTTGTACCACTAGATCTTACAGAATTAGACCTTGTACCACTAGATCTTAGGGTATGTTTCCACAATCAGGAAACGCTGCATTTTTGACGCTGCATTGAGCCGCAGCGTCAAAAACACAGCGTCCAGATGTTACAGCATAGTGGAGGGGATTTCATGAAATCCCGTCTCCACTATGCATTAAAAGACGCATGCGGCGCGTCTTTTAAGAACGCAGCATGTCCTTACATTGCAGAAACAACGCAAGGACAGCGCAGGTGACCTGCCAGTGACCCCAGGTGCAGATTTGGTCAGGATTTTACCTGCATAAAATCCTGACCAAATCCTGATGCAATCCTGAACGTGGACACATACCCTTACAGAATTAAGCCTTATATCCCTAGATCATATACAATTAGATTTTACAGTGTTTGGCCTCATGCCACTAGGTCTTAGAGAATTCGTCCTTATATCAGTAAATCTTGCAGAGCTATGCCTTACAATACTATCCCTTGCAGATTTAGACTCTATACTATATATAGAGAGAGAGAGAGTAAAAAAAGGGGAACAGCACAACACTATTACTTATCTTCGGGTGCAACGCCCCAAGCAACCAATCCAACGATTGCACCAAGTTCATAGAAACTCAAAGAAATAGGCAGCACTCCATTTCTTCAGTGAAAATGTGGAAGATTTAATCAACCCACTTTACTGGGCGACGTTTCGGCTCCATCTGAGCCTTTCTCAAGCAGTGGGTAACCCTACTTAGTGTCTATTTATATGCATCTCAACAATCAATACTTTGTCCCAATTATAATTTACATTAAATTAAGTGCTTCTACAAAATAGTACATTATACAATATTTGGTTATACTTACACTGAGTGCTCATATATAAAGTGCCCTGTGCTTATATACATTAAAACATAGCAACATATTGCCCCTCAGATGCTCCATATTTACTACTTATTACGATCATAACATTGTTAATATCTTCTTATTGATCATATTTTACTTACCCCCAGATGACATGTGGAACTATGGAGGACGCCATGTTTGATAGACGGCGTTCCCCGCCGCTCACTGCGCATGTCACAAGCGCATCATCGCTGTGGATTACTATCCCAGCCAATGAAACGCTTTGTGTGGCATTTTCTTGCTAGCGCATGTGCAGTAGCGCAAGAAATCGCCATATTTGTTGTGGCTTCATTATGTCTATGAAATTTTCTTACCTGCACACATGCAGTAGCGCAAAATGACGCCACATTTAATGGGGCTTCATTATTAGCGTCTCTACAATCCCAAATACGGGATATCTCAGCCATACTCACATTGCTATTAAGGCTATGATAAAAATATGTCTTTATATAAAAATATGTCTGTTCATATAAAACAGAATGGATTTATCACAAATTAAATATTCATACTATATATATTTTTTTATTTTTTATTTAATGTTTAATATACTTGTTATATCTATTCGGACCTATATGGACTATCTAAGATGCTCTGGCATATCCTGACGTCACGGACGGCAGCCTATTCAGGTTGTCTCCGTGAGCCACATAGAGTCGCTACGCCCCAAAGTGGTCCCTCCGGATCAAAATGTTGCAACCGTGACACCTATATGATACACGCACCATTGTCCTGGTCCACTTTTATCTCATGTCTATTAAAGGATATTCACAATTAGCTCTTTTTCTTATTTGTAATTTTTATTTTAATTCAATGAATAATCCATCCTAATTATAAACATTGCTAGATAGCCAAATAGCAAATGGAGCCTATACAGAACATTGAACTATATTGAAATAATAATAATAATAATAAATTCTTCATCCTCCATGATACCACATCTCTCTAGGGGAAGTTTCTTCACAGAGATTACATCTGAAAGGCAAAAAAAAAAAAGATAAAATTACAGATGTATAAAGACCAAAATATCCGTCACCAACAAAGCCCCAATTATACATGTAGAACAAGGTCAGTACATACCCCTCTATAACACCGTATGGATTTTAAAATCTACATTTAATCCCTTTGGTTTAAGTGTTTTGAGCTCATAGATCCAGTTGAGCTCCTTCTTTTTTAGGATTTGTTCCCTATCACCTCCTTTCCTCAGATTTGGGACCACATCTATTATTCTGCACTTAAGGTCCTTTTCAGTGTGGTTACACTCCACGAAGTGTTTGGGGACTGGAAGGTCCATTCTTTTCTTTCTAATGGTATATCTATGTTGGTTCATCCGAACCTTGAATACACATATCGTCTCCCCAACATACCAAAGATTACATGGGCAGGACAAGAGATATATTACATGATCTGTAGCACATGTCAAGAATTCCTTTATATCATAGATTTTACCAATTTCAGGGTGCTCAAATGTGGAGTCCTTTATCATGTGGGTACAGTTGACACAAGATAAAGGGGGAAAGCAACCCCTTTTCTTTTTACCCGTTAATGTTAATTGAGGGTTCTTTATCAATGGCCCAATATCTGACTTAACTAGATAATCCCCTATGTTCCTACTTCTTTTGTAGGAGTATAATGGTGGCATTTTGAACTCATTTATTTCAGGGAGACATTTACCCAGCATTCCCCAATGTTTTGAAATAATATTTCTCACCTCCTTACTCTCTTCTACGTACGTACTAACAAAGGGGACCCGGTTAATCCGTTTTTTATTATTTATATCCTTGGTAATCAATGCTCTCCTATCTCTCTTTTTTACATCCTCTTTGACAGATTGCAAAAGTTTCTTGGGGTACCCCCTAGCTATAAATTTTCTTATTAATAATTCCAACGCTTCATCAACATCCTCCTCTCTTTTAATTATTCGCCACACCCTCAACAGTTGACTCAATGGTATTGACTCAATCATTACGTGGATGTTGGCTGTCGTATGTCAATAAATTGTTTCTATCCATTTTTTTAACAAAGAGTGTTGTAACCAGTTCATTATCCTTTTGTTGGACTAATACATCGAGAAATTGCATCTCTTCTGTTGAGGATACCAATGTGAACTTTATTGTCTCATCTATAGTGTTAAGATATTGGTGAAAATCATTCAACATTTCTGTTGTTCGTGTCCAAAACAAAACAAATGTTGAATGATTTTCACCAATATCTAATGCCACCATTATACTCCTACAAAAGAAGTAGGAACATAGATTAAATGTAGATTTTAAAATCCATACGGTGTTATAGAGGGGTATGTACTGACCCTGTTCTACATGTATAATTGGGGCTTTGTTGATGACGGATATTTTGGTCTTTATACATCTGTAATTTTATCTATTTTTTTCTGCCTTTCAGATGGCAATCTCTGTGAAGAAACTTCCCCTAGAGAGATGTGGTATCATGGAGGATGAAGAATTTATTATTATTTATTATTATAATTATTTCAATATAGTTCAATGTTCTGTATAGGCTCCATTTGCTATTTGGCTATCTAGCAATGTTTATAATTAGGATGTATTAGTCATTGAATTAAAATAAAAATTACAAATAAGAAAAAGAGCTAATTGTGAATATCCTTTAATAGACATGAGATAAAAGTGGACCAGGACAATAGTGCGTGTATCATATAGGTGTCACGGTTGCAACATTTTGATCCGGAGGGACCACTTTGGGGCGTAGCGACTCTATGTGGCTCACGGAGACAACCTGAATAGGCTGCCGTCCGTGACATCAGGATATGCCAGAGCATCTTAGATAGTCCATATAGGTCCGAATAGATATAAGAAGTATATTAAACATTAAATAAAAATTAAAAAAATATATATAGTATGAATATTTAATTTATGATAAATCCATTCTGTTTTATATGAACAGACATATTTTTATATAAAGACATATTTTTATCATAGCCTTAATAGCAATGTGAGTATGGCTGAGATATCCCGTATTTGGGATTGTAGAGACGCTAATAATGAAGCCACATTAAATGTGGCGTCATTTTGCGCTACTGCGCGTGCGTGGGTAAGAAAATTTCATAGACATAATGAAGCCACAACAAATATGGCGATTTCTTGCGCTACTGCGCATGCTCTATCAAACATGGCGTCCTCCATAGTTCCACATGTCATCTGGGGGTAAGTAAAATATGATCAATAAGAAGATATTAACAATGTTATGATCGTAATAAGTAGTAAATATGGAGCATCTGAGGGGCAATATGTTGCTATGTTTTAATGTATATAAGCACAGGGCACTTTATATATGAGCACTTAGTGTAAGTATAACCAAATATTGTATAATGTACTATTTTGTAGAAGCACTTAATTTAATGTAAATTATAATTGGGACAAAGTATTGATTGTTGAGATGCATATAAATAGACACTAAGTAGGGTTACCCACTGCTTGAGAAAGGCTCAGATGGAGCCGAAACGTCGCCCAGTAAAGTGGGTTGATTAAATCTTCCACATTTTCACTGAAGAAATGGAGTGCTGCCTCTTTCTTTGAGTTTTTATATATATATATATATATATATATATATACAGTATATATAGACTAGATGGTGGCCCGATTCTAACGCATCAGGTATTCTAGAATATGCATGTCCACGTAGTATATTGCCCAGTCACGTAGTATATTGTCCAGCCACGTAGTATATTGTCCAGCCACGTAGTATATTGCCCAGCCATGTAGTATATTGTCCAGCCACGTAGTATATTGGCCAGCTATGTAGTATATTGTCCAGTCATGTAGTATATTGTCCAGCCACGTAGTATATTGCCCAGCCACGTAGTATATTGTCTAGCCACGTAGTATATTGGCCAGCCACGTAGTATATTGTCCAGCCACGTAGTATATTGCCCAGCCACGTAGTATATTGCCCAGCCACGTAGTATATTGCCCAGCCACGTAATATATTGTCCAGTCACGTAGTATATTGCCCAGTCACGTAGTATATTGCCCAGCCACGTAGTATATTGCCCAGCCATGTAGTATATTGTCCAGCCACGTAGTATATTGTCCAGCCACGTAGTATATTGCCCAGCCACGTAGTATATTGCCCAGCCACGTAGTATATTGCCCAGCCACGTAATATATTGCCCAGTCATGTAGTATATTGCCCAGCCACGTAGTATATTGTCCAGCCACGTAGTATATTACCCAGCCACGTAGTATATTGCCCAGCCACGTAGTATATTGTCCAGCCACGTAGTATATTGCCCAGCCACGTAGTATATTGTCTAGCCACGTAGTATATTGTCCAGCCACGTAGTGTATTGCCCAGCCACGTAGTATATTGCCCAGCCACGTAATATATTGCCCAGTCACGTAGTATATTGCCCAGCCACATAGTATATTGCCCAGTCACGTAGTATATTGCCCAGCCACGTAGTATATTGCCCAGCCACGTAGTATATTGTCCAGCCACATAGTATATTGCCCAGCCACGTAGTATATTGCACAGCCACATAGTATATTGCCCAGCCGCTTAGTATATTGCCCAGCCACGTAGTTTATTGCCCAGCGACGTAGTATATTGCCCAGTGACGTAGTATATAGCACAGAGCCACGTAGCATATTGCACAGCCCATGTAGTATATTGCCCAGCTATGTAGTATATTGCCCAGCCACGTATGACACAGGGTAAAAACATAAAAAATAAACATATACTCACCTTCCGCAGGCGCGTTGTAGCACTGTCGCCTGTGTGGGGTGCAGGCGGCATCTTCCGGTCCCAGGGTGCGCTGACGTCGCGGTCACGTGACCGTGTCGCGGTCACATGACCGTGACGTCACGGCAGGTCTTTGCCGTGCAGGACCTGTCATGACGTCGCGGTCACAAGACCGTGTAGCGGTCACGTGACCGTGATGTCACGGCAGGTCCTTTCCGCGCAGGCGCGCAGGACTTGTAATGACGTCGCGGTCACATGACCATGACTTCATGGCAGGTCCTTCTGCCAGACCATCCGTGCGACCGGAACGTGCCGGTTGCATCGCGAGGAGCGGGAAAGGTGGCGTAGGTGAGTATATAATAATTTTTTATTGTTTTTATTATTTTTAACATTCGATGTTTTTACTATTGGCGCTGCATAGGCTGCCTCAATAGTAAAAAACGTGGTCACACAGGGTTAATAGCAGCGTTAACGGACTGCATTACACCGCGGCATAACGCGGTCCGTTACCGCTGCCATTAACCCTGTGTGAGGGCAGACTAGAGGGGAGTATGCGGGCGGCGGGCAGTGAGTGCGGGGAGTAAGGAGCAGCCATTTTCTTCCGGACTGTGCGCGTCGCTGATTGGTCGCGGCAGCCATGACAGGCAGCTGCCGAGACCAATCAGCGAATGAATAACCGTGACAGAAAGACAGACAGACGGAAGTACCCCTTAGACAATTATGTATATAGATACAGTACAGACCAACAGTTTGGACACACATTCTCATTTAAAGATGTTTCTGTATTTTCATGACTATGAAAATTGTACATTCACACTGAAGGCATCAACACTATGAATTAACACATGTGGAATTATATGCTTAACAAAAAATTGTGAAACAACTGAAATTATGTCTTATATTCTAGGTTCTTCAAAGTAGCCACCTTTTGCTTTGATAACTGCTTTGCACACTCTTGGCATTCTCTTGATGAGCTTCCAGTGGTAGTCACCGGGAATGGTTTTCACTTCACAGGTGTGCCCTGTCAGGTTTAATAAGTGGGATTTCTTGCCTTATAAATGGGGTTGGGACCATCAGTTGTGTTGAGCAGAAGTCTTGTGCATACACAGCTGATAGTCCTACAGAATAGACTGTTAGAATTTATATTATGGCAAGAAAAAAGCAGCTAAGTAAAGAAAAACGAGTGGCCATCATTACTTTAAGAATTGAAGGTCAGTCAGTCCGAAAAATTGGGAAAACTTTGAAAGTGTCCCCAAGTGCAGTGGCAAAAACCATCAAGCGCTACAAAGAAACTGTCTCACATGAGGACCGCCCCAGGAAAGGAAGACCAAGAGTCACCTCTGCTTCTGAGGATAAGTTTATCTGAGTCACGAGCCTCAGAAATGGGGTGAGGGTGATGGGGTGCTACGCCAGATGACCTGGCCTCCACAGTCACCAGACCTGAATCCAATCAAGATGGTTTTGGGTGAGCTGGACCGCAGAGTGAAGGCAAAAGGACCAACAAGTGCTAAGCATCTCTGGGAACTCCTTCAAGATTGTTGGAAGACCATTCCCGGTGACTTCCTCTTGAAGCTCATCAAGAGAATGCCAAGAGTGTGCAAAGCAGTCATCAAAGCAAAAGGTGGCTACTTTGAAGAACCTAGAATATAAGACATAATTTCAGTTGTTTCACACTTTTTTGTTAAGTATATAATTCCACATACTGTATGTTAAATCATAGTTTTGATGCCTTCAGTGTGAATGTACAATTTTTATAGTCATGAAAATACAGAAAAATCTTAAAATGAGAAGGTGTGTCCAAACTTTTGGTCTGTACTGTATGTATATATATATATATATATATATATATATATATATATATATATATATATATATACAGTGGGGCAAAAAAGTATTTAGTCAGTCAGCAATAGTGCAAGTTCCACCACTTAAAAAGATGAGAGGCGTCTGTAATTGACATCATAGGTAGACCTCAACTATGGGAGACAAACTGAGAAAAAAAAATCCAGAAAATCATATTGTCTGTTTTTTTTTATCATTTTTTTTGCATATTATGGTGGAAAATAAGTATTTGGTCAGAAACAAACAATCAAGATTTCTGGCTCTCACAGACCTGTAACTTCTTCTTTAAGAGTCTCCTCTTTCCTCCACTCATTACCTGTAGTAATGGCTCCTGTTTAAACTTGTTATCAGTATAAAAAGACACCTGTGCACACCCTCAAACAGTCTGACTCCAAACTCCACTATGGTGAAGACCAAAGAGCTGTCAAAGGACACCAGAAACAAAATTGTAGCCTTGCACCAGGCTGGGAAGACTGAATCTGCAATAGCCAACCAGCTTGGAGTGAAGAAATCAACAGTGGGAGCAATAATTAGAAAATAGAAGACATACAAGACCACTGATAATCTCCCTCGATCTGGGGCTCCACGCAAAATCCCACCCCGTGGGGTCAGAATGATCACAAGAACGGTGAGCAAAAATCCCAGAACCACGCAGGGGGACCTAGTGAATGAACTGCAGAGAGCTGGGACCAATGTAACAAGGCCTACAATAAGTAACACACTATGCCACCATGGACTCAGATCCTGCAGTGCCAGACGTGTCCCACTGCTTAAGCCAGTACATGTCCGGGCCCGTCTGAAGTTTGCTAGAGAGCATTTGGATGATCCAGAGGAGTTTTGGGAGACTGTCCTATGGTCTGATGAAACCAAACTGGAACTGTTTGGTAGAAACACAACTTGTCGTGTTTGGAGGAAAAAGAATACTGAGTTGCATCCATCAAACACCATACCTACTGTAAAGCATGGTGGTGGAAACATCATGCTTTGGGGCTGTTTCTCTGCAAAGGGGCCAGGACGACTGATCCGGGTACATGAAAGAATGAATGGGGCCATGTATCGTGAGATTTTGAGTGCAAACCTCCTTCCATCAGCAAGGGCATTGAAGATGAAACGTGGCTGGGTCTTTCAACATGACAATGATCCAAAGCACACCGCCAGGGCAACGAAGGAGTGGCTTCGTAAGAAGCATTTCAAGGTCCTGGAGTGGCCTAGCCAGTCTCCAGATCTCAACCCTATAGAAAACCTTTGGAGGGAGGGACTTTGTTGAAAGTCCGTGTTGCCAAGCGAAAAGCCAAAAACATCACTGCTCTAGAGGAGATCTGCATGGAGGAATGGGCCAACATACCAACAACAGTGTGTGGCAACCTTGTGAAGACTTACAGAAAACGTTTGACCTCTGTCATTGCCAACAAAGGATATATTACAAAGTATTGAGATGAAATTTTGTTTCTGACCAAATACTTATTTTCCACCATAATATGCAAATAAAATGTTAAAAAAACAGACAATGTGATTTTCTGGATTTTTTTTTCTCAGTTTGTCTCCCATAGTTGAGGTCTACCTATGATGTAAATTACAGACGCCTCTCATCTTTTTAAGTGGTGGAACTTGCACTATTGCTGACTGACTAAATACTTTTTTGCCCCACTGTACAGTGCCTACAAGTAGTATTCAACCCCCTGCAGATTTAGCAGGTTTACACATTTGGAATTAACTTGGCATTGTGACATTTGGACTGTAGATCAGCCTGGAAGTGTGAAATGCACTGCAGCAAAAAAGAATGTTATTTCTTTGTTTATTTTTTTTAAAAATTGTGAAAAGTCTTTTCAGAGGGTCATTTATTATTCAACCCTTCAACCCACCAGAATTCTGTTTGGTTCCCTTAAAGTATTAAGAAGTAGTTCAGGCACAAAGAACAATGAGCTTCACATGTTTGGATTAATTATCTATTTTTCCAGCCTTTTCTGACTATTTAAGACCCTCACCAAACTTGTGAACAGCTCTCATACATGGTCAACATGGGAAAGACAAAGGAGCATTCCAAGGCTATCAGAGACAAGATCGTGGAGGGTCACAAGGCTGGCAAGGGGTACAAAACCCTTTCCAAGGAGTTGGGCCTACCTGTCTCCACTGTTGGGAGCATCATCCGGAAGTGGAAGGCTTATGGAACTACTGTTAGCCTTCCACGGCCTGGACAGCCTTTGAAAGTTTCCTCCCGTGCCGAGGCCAGGCTTGTCCGAAGAGTCAAGGCTAACCTAAGGACAACAAGGAAGGAGCTCCGGGAAGATCTCATGGCAGTGGGGACATTGGTTTCAGTCAATACCATAAGTAACGTGCCCCACCGCAATGGTCTCCGTTCCAGACGAACCCGTAAGGTACCTTTACTTTCAAAGCGTCATATCAAGGCTCGTCTACAGTTTGCTCATGATCACTTGGATGACTCTGAGACTGACTGGTTCAAGGTTCTCTGGTCTGATGAGACCAAGATCGAGATCTTTGGTGCCAACCACACACGTGACATTTGGAGACTGGATGGCACTGCATACGACCCCAAGAATACCATCCCTACAGTCAAGCATGGTGGTGGCAGCATCATGCTGTGGGGCTGTTTCTCAGCCAAGGGGCCTGGCCATCTGGTCCGCATCCATGGGAAGATGGATAGCACGGCCTACCTGGAGATTTTGGCCAAGAACCTCCGCTCCTCCATCAAGGATCTTAAGATGGGTCATGATTTCATCTTCCAATAAGACAACGACCCAAAGCACACAGCCAAGAAAACCAAGGCCTGGTTCAAGAGGCAAAAAATCAAGGTGTTGCAGTGGCCTAGTTAGTCTCCTGACCTTAACCCAATTGAAAACTTGTGGAAGGAGCTCAGGATTAAAGTCCACATGAGACACCCAAAGAACCTAGATAACTTGGAGAAGATCTGCATGGAGGAGTGGGCCAAGATAATTCCAGAGACCTGTGCCGGCCTGATCAGGTCTTATAAAAGACGATTATTAGCTGTAATTGCAAACAAAGGTTATTCCACAAAATATTAAACCTAGGGGTTGAATAATAATTGACCCACACTTTTATGTTTAAAATTTATAAAAATTTAACTGAGCAACCAAACTTTTTGGTTTGTAAGATTTATGCATCTGTTAATAAATCCTGCTCTTGTTTGAAGTTTGAAGGCTCTAACTTATTTGCATCTTATTAAACCTGCTAAATCTGCAGGGGGTTGAATACTACTTGTAGGCACTGTATATATATATATATAAATTAGTGAAATATGTGTATATATATGTATGTGTGCAGTGGACTATGTATAGATTTATTGTGCCACTGGATATCTATATATATAATTTTCTAAGGGTTTTTCCGTCTGTCTGTCTGTCTGTCTTTCTGTCTGTCTGTCTGTCTGTCCTGGAAATCCCGCGTCTCTGATTGGTCGAGGCTGCCAGACCTCGACCAATCAGCGACGGGCACAGTATCGACGTAGAAATCCCGCGTCTGGCGGCCTGGCCTGGCCTGGCGGCCTCGACCAATCAGCAACGGGCACAGCAACGATTATGTCATAATGGTTGCCATGGCGACGATGATGTCATAAAGGTTGCCTCGACCAATCAGCGACGGGCAAAGTCTGCCCCGAATTCTGGAATCATCATTGTCCATATACTACGGGGACATGCATATTCTAGATTACCCGATGCGTTAGAATCGGGCCACAATCTAGTAATGTAATATCTGTCTTGAAAGCTGCAGGTTCTCTCCCAGGTGTTAATATGTATTTTCCTGGGACAAGTAGACTCTTTCCCCAATCTCACCAGGGAGTCCAGTGGGAAGCCAAGAAGAAAGGTAACATTTGGCAACTCCTAGCTCTTGGAAGAGAGATGTTAATTACGGCCTGATAGTATCTCTGTAAGAACGTTTACACAAAGGATCTCAAGAGAAAAATAATATATTCATTGGGGGCGCGGCCGTGGTTAAATAAAAAACCAAGCAATTATGATATTAACCTGAGGGGCTGGTCTACAAACCTGACCTCCAGACCAAAGTTATAAAATAGACCTGTATACAGAGAAACGAGTTCCCATAATGGGGCGGCCGAGCTGGCGTGATCCAATCTACATTCATCCTACCCTCAGGGAGCAGAAAGCAGACTACCAGTTAGATGATTTCTGATAGTTTTCTCCTGTTATTTTATACTGTTTTGCATAAGTTGTGTGTCTTTTTATTATCATATTTTAATATCTTTTCTTACTGTAAGCACTGAACCTTTTGTTATTAAAGTATAAAACTTTAACAAGTTGAACCTTGAATGTTCTAAAAGAATCCATAGCTTAAGGTGTGTGAGCCTTATGAGTGGTAGACATTATTAGTACTAATATTTCCGGGACTCATCGCCCGTGTGTTCGGTGAGTGGTGGCAGCGTGTATGAGCGGGTGTGTGGCCTGGGTCTATGTGTGACTTATGCTCCCATTACAGTATAGGACAGAGGTTGAATGCTGGACTGAGAGTGGGGAGATAGATTAACCCTTGCAGGCACAACCTAAGTCATGTGCTGAGAGCAGGCATGTGACGAATTAGTTACACCACGGAGTAGGGATCCGTGACACATATATATATATATATATATATTTATATATATATTCTTTTTTTCCAGATGAGGCGTACCGGTATTTGCCTTGATGTAATATGTCCAGAGCAGTGATTGCCCGTACTTAAGATGGCATTGTTTGTGCTGGTGCGCATGCGTGGTGCGCGTGGCAGCGGCCTTGTCACTGAAGGTCTCTGTACCTGGTGCATCCAGGCTCTGACGTCAGTGGGGATTTCCCCGCCCGGTGCCAGTGTGAGGTCGGATGTGACGCGATCTTTTGCCGGCAGTGCGCTGCGCATGTGCTACAACAGTATTCGATGATCGGGATGCCTATTTAAAGACAGGACATTGCACTTTTTTGCCACGGCCCCTGACGAAGCCCATGCGAAACGCGCGTTGGGGTTGCATACACAGTGTCCCCAATTGGAGATTATAGGTAAGAGCAGCTTTTAGCATGGATCAGGGTGATTTTGTTCCTTTAAAGTGATATACATGTTCATTTTGCTTTGGATACATGTATATCTTGTGGTGACTTTTTCTCTCACCATCCCATTTTTGTGCTGCACCTTTACTTGATTTACCATTCTTTCTATTACTTTTTAGTGGGTAGCATGTGATGGTGTGTGTCTTGGTCACCATTGAGTTTCACATGTTTATGGCAACAATTATTAATTATATGCACTTGCACTTTTAGGGTAAATTCATACAGGGCGTTTTTGCTTCTTTTGTTTTTCTGCATCAAAACCTGATCTTCTTGGCAGGAAAGAAGCTGCATCAAAAACGCAGGTGCGTTTTGTTGCGCATTTGGTGCGTTTTCCTCTTTGTCCATGCTAATGTCCTTGGATTTTCAGCAGCAAAAATGCAGCAAATAATGATACCTGCGTTTTTGCTGCATTTTTTTTCAACACCCATTCAAGTCAATGGGTGAAACAATGCAGCAAAAACTCTGAAAGAAGTGACATGCTCTATGTCCAAAAAACGCAGCAAAGCACAAAATACTGATCAAACAAAAAAACAATGTGTGTGCATGAGATTTCTGAAATCTCATAGGCTTTTTCTGGTATTGTAAAAAGCAGCTGAAAATTAGCATAAATAACGTAGTAAAAACGCCCTGTGTGAACTTACCCTTAATCATTCTTGTTCTGTCCATTCTAGGAAGGACAGTGTGGTTCCAATTATGCATTAAAGTTTACTACTATTAGTGTTTTGGTTTTGCTGTGTTACAGCACCATCTAGTGGTGGTTAAATTTATAACCTGTGTTTTAGTTATAATTAGAGTGTTGCATTGTGGGATTGTACCAAGGTATGCTGGGAGGGAGAGACTCCATTACTTTTCTGTGTACTTCCTGGGACACACGTGCTCATGTGCTGTGCTGGAACCATCTACAGTTAGGGCCAGAAATATTTGGACAGTGACACAAGTTTTGTTATTTTAGCTGTTTACAAAAACATGTTCAGAAATACAATTATATATATAATATGGGCTGAAAGTGCACACTCCCAGCTGCAATATGATAGTTTTCACATCCAAATCGGAGAAAGGGTTTAGGAATCATAGCTCTGTAATGCATAGCGTCCTCTTTTTCAAGGGACCAAAAGTAATTGGACAATGGACTCCAAGGGCTGCAATTAACTCTGAAGGTGTCTCCCTCGTTAACCTGTAATCAATGAAGTAGTTAAAAGGTCAGGGGTGGATTCCAGGTGTGTGGTTTTGCATTTGGAAGCTGTTGCTGTGAGCAGACAACATGCGGTCAAAGGAACTCTCAATTGAGGTGAAGCAGAACATCCTGAGGCTGAAAAAAAAGAAAAAATCCATCAGAGAGATAGCAGACATGCTTGGAGTAGCAAAATCAACAGTTGGGTACATTCTGAGAAAAAAGGAATTGACTGGTGAGCTTGGGAACTCAAAAAGGCCTGGGCGTCCACGGATGACAACAGTGGTGGATGATCGCCGCATACTTAATTTGGTGAAGAAGAACCCGTTCACAACATCAACTGAAGTCCAGAACACTCTCAGTGAAGTAGGTGTATCTGTCTCTAAGTCAACAGTAAAGAGAAGACTCCATGACAGTAAATACAAAGGGTTCACATCTAGATGCAAACCATTCATCAATACCAAAAATAGACAGGCCAGAGTTAAATTTGCAGAAAAACACCTCAAGAAGCCAGCTCAGTTCTGGAAAAGTATTCTATGGACAGATGAGACAAAGATCAACCTGTACCAGAATGATGGGAAGAAAAAAGTTTGGAGAAGAAAGGGAACGGCACATGATCCAAGGCACACCACATCCTCTGTAAAACATGGTGGAGGCAACGTGATGGCATGGGCATGCATGGCTTTCAATGGCACTGGGTCACTTGTGTTTATTGATGACATAAGAGCAGACAAGAGTAGCCGGATGAATTCTGAAGTGTACCGGGATATACTTTCAGCCCAGATTCAGCCAAATGCTGCAAAGTTGATTGGACGCCGCTTCATAGTACAGATGGACAATGACCCCAAGCATACAGCCAAAGCTAACCAGGAGTTCATGAGTGCCAAAAAGTGGAACATTCTGCAATGGCCAAGTCAATCTCCAGATCTAAACCCAATTGAGCATGCATTTCACTTGCTCAAATCCAGACTTAAGACGGAAAGACCCACAAACAAGCAAGACCTGAAGGCTGCGGCTGTAAAGGCCTGGCAAAGCATTAAGAAGGAGGAAACCCAGCGTTTGGTGATGTCCATGGGTTCCAGACTTAAGGCAGTGATTGCCTCCAAAGGATTTGCAACAAAATATTGAAAATAAAAATATTTTGTTTGGGTTATGTTTATTTGTCCAATTACTTTTGACCTCCTAAAATGTGGAGTGTTTGTAAAGAAATGTGTACAATTCCTACATTTTCTATCAGATATTTTTGTTCAACCCTTCAAATTAAACGTTACAATCTGCACTTGAATTCTGTTGTAGAGGTTTCATTTCAAATCCAATGTTGGTGACATGCAGAGCCCAACTCGCGAAAATTGTGTCACTGTCCAAATATTTCTGGCCCTAACTGTATTTACTTGCAATCCTGGTTAAGTTTATCCGGTAAGATTGTTACTTCTGTTTTTGTAATATAGTGTTGTACAGAATGTGATTTAGTGTATGGCGGAAATCTATCATCAGTTACTTGCTGTATGTAGTTATATATAGAAGTTGCATCATCCTGTATACTTTTCTGTTAGTTGTAAAGTATCAGCTGTGCTATTATTTTACCCAATACTTATCCATATCATTTGTATTCTTATAGTTTTACCGAGCTCATGTTTACCAATAAACAAGTTAGACTACAGAGAAAGTCTGCTTCTTTGGGAGACAGAAGTGCTTTATGCCGTATGTCGGATCACACACATCGACGTGTATGAAGACAGAACAATTCTGCTGCTATTTCCTGCTCTTTCCTACCACCTTAATATAGGTGGACCCTGTGTTTTACATCTGTGATATCATTCATCCAACTTTGTCTTTTGATTTGATTATAACTATGTTTTTTGTTGTGTTTTACATGTTTTTTTAATACATTTTGATACCATTTTATTTTTGGGATGTTTTGTGCGCCTTTTGGTATGGTTATACCTTACAGTATTAGGCCTTGTACCACTAGATCTTACAGAATTAGGCCTTATACCACTAGATCTTACATTTTTAGGCCTTGTACCACTAGATCTATCAAATGTAGGTCGTGTACCACTAGATCTTACAGAATTAGGCATTGTACCACTAGATCTTACAGAATTAGGCCTTGTACCATTAGATCTTACAGATTTAGGCCTTGTACCACTAAATCTTACAGTATTAGGCCTTGTACCAGTAGATCTTACAGAATTAGGCCTTTTACCACCAGATCTTACAGAAATAGGCCTTACATTCTAGATCTTTCTGTATTATGCCTTATACTATTAGATTTTAAAGTGTTGGGCCTTATGCCACTAGATTTTACAGAATACAGCCTTTTATCACTAGATCTTACAAAATTCGACCTTGTACCACTAAATGTTACAGAATTAGGCCTTATACCACTAGATCTTATAAAATTAACCCTTATATCACTAGGTCTTACAAAATTGGGCCTTATACCAGTAAATCTTGTAGAATTAAGTTCTTGTCCCACTAGATCTTACAGAATTTGGCTTTGTACCACTAGATCTTACAAAATTAGGCCTTGTACCAATATACCATACAAAATTAGTCCTTGCAGCACTAGACCTTACAGAATTTGGCCTTGTACCACTAAATCTTACAGAATCAAGCCTTATACCACTATATTCTACAGAATTAGGCCTTGTACCACTAGATTTTACAGAAATATTCCTTGTACCAATAAATTTTACAGAATTAGGCCAGACATCACTAGACCTTAGAGAAATAGGCCTTGTACCACTAGATCTTACAGAATTAGGCCTGATACCACTAGACTGTAGTGCCCGCTCCTCTGTCTGCAGTCTCTCTCCCTGCAGAGACATCAGCGTACTCACCGCCGTGGCTCCCATCCTGCTCCTTCCGGGTCTGCTGCTGCCCGGGGTGCGTGCAATCCTAGCAAGTCACCCAGCACTGTGCTTAGGTCGCGCGCACACACACTTCCTCTTTCTTAAAGGGGCCCCGCGTTTTTCTCTAAAGTGCCCCCAGCCAATAACTGGAGGTAACTTACTATTTAAACCGCCTCCTCCAACATGGAGGTGCCTGTGCAATGTTGTGAGTTTGGTCCTAACACGCTTGTCAGTTCTCAGGTATCTGTACTTGCATCTGAGTCTGCTGCACCCACCAGTGCTTCCTTCAATGGTAGCCGAGTCTGCTGCACCCGGAAGTGCTTCCTTTAACGGTAGCTGAGTCTGCTGCACCCGCCAATGCTTCCTTCAACAGTAACCGAGTCTGCTGCACCCACCAGTGCTTTCTTCAATGGTAACAGAGTCTGCTGCACCTGCCAGTGCTACCTTCAACGTTAGTTGAGTCTGCTGCACCCGCCAGTGCTCTCCTCAACGGCAGCTGAGCTAACTGCACCCGCCAGTGCTCACCTCAACGGCAACTGAGCTAGCTGCACTTGCCAGTGCTTACCTCCATGGCAGCTAAGCCAGTTGCACCCGCCAGTGCTCACTTCAACGGCAGCCGAGCCAGCTGCACCCGCCAGTGTTCACCTCAACAGCAGCCTAGCCAGCTGCACCCGCCAGTGCTCAGATCTCCGTCAGACTGTCCTGTCTGCACCTGCGGTTCTTGTCAGCTTCTCTGTCTGCCTGCATCTATTGGACATTCCCCCGGGCCATTCCAGTTATTAGGGATCAGCCCCCATTTACCCAAGGTCAGTCCTGGAGTAGCACCTGGATCACCTCCCTCGTCTCTCCACGGACCATTGTGTTGTTAGCTGCTGCATGTCCGTGGTCAGATTGGGTGAGGCTCCTAGTCACGCCCCTCCAGGTCTTTCTTGGGCTTTGGCACAGTGATTCCACCACCCAGCCCGTTACATAGACTTTACAGAATTAGGCCTTGTACCACTAGATCTTACAGAATTAGGCCTTATACCACTAGATCTTACAGAATTAGACCTTATACCTCTAGATCTTATAGAATTTGTACTTGTACCAATAGACAATAAAGAATTAGGCCTTGTATCGCTATACCTAACAGAATTAGGCCTTGTACCACTAGATCTTACAGAATTAGGCCATATACCTCTAGCTCTTACAGTATTAGGCCTTGTACCACTAGATCTTACAGAATTAGGCCTTATACCACTAACCTCATGACCCAGTATCAGCACGGGTTTACTAGGGACCGTTCATGTCAGACTAATTTGATCAGCTTCTATGAAGAGGTAAGTTCCGGACTGGACCAAGGGAACCCAGTGGATGTAGTGTATATGGACTTTTCAAAAGCTTTTGATACGGTGCCACATAAAAGGTTGATACATAAAATGAGAATAATGGAGATAGGGGAAAATATGTGTAAGTGGGTTGAGAGCTGGCTCAGGGATAGGAAACAAAGGGTGGTTATTAATGGAACACACTCGTACTGGGTCACAGTTAGCAGTGGGGTACCACAGGGGTCAGTATTGGGCCCTCTTCTTTTTAACATATTTATTAATAACCTTGTAGGGGGCATTCAGAGTAGAATTTCAATATTTGCAGATGACACTAAACTCTGCAGGGTAATCAATACAGGGGAGGACAATTTTATATTACAGGATGATTTATGTAAACTAAAAGCTTGGGCTGATAAATGGCAAATGAGCTTTAATGGGGATAAATGTAAGGTCATGCACTTAGGTAGAAGTAATAAGATGTATAACTATGTGCTTAATTCTAAAACTCTGGGCAAAACCGTCAATGAAAAAGACCTGGGTGTATGAGTGGATGACAAACTCATATTCAGTGGCCAGTGTCAGGCAGCTGCTACTAAAGCAAATAAAATAATGGGATTCATTATTGGGAGGCATAGATGCTCATGAGGAGAACATAATTTTACCTCTATACAAGTCACTAGTTCGACCACACTTAGAATACTGTGCACAGTTCTGGTCTCCGGTGTATAAGAAAGACATAGCTGAACTGGAGCGGGTGCAGAGAAGAGCGACCAAGGTTATTAGATGACTGGGGGGTCTGCAATACCAAGATAGGTTATTACACTTGGGGCTATTTAGTTTGGAAAAACGAAGACTAAGGGGTGATCTTATGTTAATGAATAAATATATGAGGGGATAGTACAAAGACCTTTCTGACGATCTTTTTAATCATAGAACTGAAACCAGGACAAGGGGACATCCTCTGCGTTTGGGGGAAAAAAGGTTTAAGCATAATAACAGACGCGGATTCTTTACTGTAAGAGCAGTGAGACTATGGAACTCTCTGCCGTATGATGTTGTAATGAGTGATTCATTACTTAAATTTAAGAGGGGACTGGATACCTTTCTGGAAAAGTATAATGTTACAGGGTATATACACTAGATTCCTTGATAGGGCGTTGATCCAGGGAACTAGTCTGATTGCCGTATGTGGAGTCGGGAAGGAATTTTTTTCCCCAATGTGGAGCTTACTCTTACCACATGGGTTTTTTCTCTTGAAGGCCTATTTTTTACCTTTGAGGTTGGTGGACAGTGCATCAGCTTCCTGGATGTCCACATTAAACGACAGGAGGATGGCTCTCTAAGTACTACCATCTTTCGCAAGCCGACAGCTACCAATAGTCTTTTAAGATGGGAGAGCCATCACCCCTTTCCGCTCAAGAGGGGGATCCCGAAAGGACAGTTCCTGCGGTTACGTAGGAACTGTTCATCTTTGAGTGATTTTAAGACTAAGTCAGTAGAACTCATATATCGCTTTAAGGATAGGGGCTATCCGGATGATGTTATCAATTCTGCTTATTGTTCTGCGTTGAGGTCTAATAGAACGACTCTCATGGTACCTAGGGCCAAAACGGATTCATCCATTACACGTTTGATCGGGACCTTTGACGACCAGTCAAGAAGGGTGTATGATATATTTAAACAACATTGGCAGATTCTCAGATCAGACCCTGAGATTGGGGGGTTTGTATCTTCACAACCGTCAATTACCTATAGGAGAGGGAAGTCCATTAAGGATACTATTGTACAAAGCCATTTTATACCTCCAGAAAAAAACAGAGCACCTGGCTGAGTAATAGATCTACAGGTACATTTAGATGTGGACACTGTTCTCTTTGTAGACATGTTGAAGTATCAAGGACATTCAGGAGCTCAGCAACTGGCAGGATCTTCTCAATAAGACAATTTGCCAACTGTAGAACTGTGGGGGTGGTATACCTGTGTACATGTCCTTGTCCCAAGGATTATGTCGGTAAAACAAAACGTGAACTTCGTGTTCGCATTCGCGAACACCTTGGTGATATCAAACATGGCAGGGATACCCCAGTTGCCCGACATATCAACACTGTGCATGGGGGTAACCCTGGATGCCTTTCCTTTAAGGTCATTGAGGTCATCACGTCCTCAGTGAGACTTGGGGATTGGGATAGACGTATTTTGCAACGAGAGACAAGGTGGATTTATCTGTTAAAATCTATGAGCCCACTGGGCCTCAATGAGCAGTTATCCTTTGTTAGTTTTATTTAGCCGTCTTAAGTGGTCTTATAGTTGGGAGCATCTCAAGTTAGCCATGTATATTTATACATCTCTTATGAATTGTTGATCATATTATTTGATTGTGTAATATTTTGTATATATATGACTTTATGTCTTTTTTTCTTTTTTGTCCAATTGTTATTTCACCACTTTCTTTCCCCCGTGTCTGGTATATTTTTAGACACCATTAGCGCATTAATACATAAGGTGGGTGTGAGTATCATCGGTAGTACAGTTGCTACCACACACTTAATGCCCCCTTAAATTTATGAGGACTTTAGATTCCCGTTTAGAAACTATAATTTACAGCCTGTAACTTGGGGTATGTCCCCGTGGTTCCTATTGCGTAATGCGCAGCTGCGTCGGCCATGTTTTTGTGGCCGGTTCCATTTTCTCAGCTGCGCACCCTCTAGTGCATGGATTTCATATCCGGCTCCTGCACTTGCGCTGTGGGTCTATCTTCATGAGCCGGCTTCAGCGTCGTAGCCACGTACTCCTTAATGTGTTTACATCACATCCGCCTTGTGTATTAACACCGCCGGTCTCTTTATTATGGAGCGCATATTGCGTTCCAGGTGGCTGTGTGACGCGATTTCCGGCTTGTGTAATAACGCGGCCGGTCTCCTGGTGCGGAGCGCATATTGCGTTCCAGGCGGCTCAGTGACGCCATTTCCGGTTTTGCTCCATGTGGAATTGGCGTTCTTTAACCATGGCATTATTATAAAAGAGGGGAATGTGGTGAGTGCTTATTACCTCTACAGCTCTTGCAATTTTTGTGTAGCTGCCTAACCCCTGATGAACCCCTGTCATCCCCAAATGGGGGGGAAACGCGTCGGGCATTACCTGGGGACGTATTGACAGACTATGGTCAGGATGACATCCATTTTCCCACATGGACTTCTGGGCCTAATTGGAAAGGGCATAATACACCTCAACAAATAGATGAGTATAGCGGTTACATATCTTTATGTATGCATACTGTCTATGTGGTAAGAACGATTGTGTTCAAGTACCCTGAGGATTGTAAAAGAGGTGTATATACATGCTAAAACTACTTGCCTACTATGGTTTTCCATTTATTACCTGGTGGATCCATGTTTTTAGGAGTATCTGTCCTATCATGATAAATGACATGCTGCCTTGTTACTGGTATAAAAATATTACACATTGATGCGGATCCAGTGTTTTTGCTGAAAGACTGGTGGCATTGAGTATTTATTTTTTGCTGAATATTATGATGATTTGGGAGTAGTGTGACTAATACACATTTTTTGTCATCTCACATATTCTGTCTATTTTTGCATTTTTTGCTGGTCAGATTGATCCAATTTGGACAAGATACATCTTTACACTCCGCTATACCCAGTTACCTGTAAGGGTATTTATTGTGGTGGTATATATTGTTATGTGACATCTACCATATATATGACACCCACCATATATTGCTGTATAGAACTGTGATAGCAATTTATTTTTCTTTTTTTCTTTTTTCTTTTTTTGTATTTCATTTTTCCATTTTTTTGTGTTTTTTTCACGGGTATCGGAGGTGTATGTGGGACATTATCTTCTGTCTATCCCTATTATAGGGACTGTGAGGGACCCTAGGGTCAGCCGCCGAGGAGTGGGGGCGCCTACCGCAGAAAATTAGGGTGCCAACCTCCACTGGAAGGTAGTTGACAGTATAGGATTGTACTTTAGGGCTCACTAGGCTTTCTGGTATTCAGGCCTTTTTAGGGATTTAAAAGGGTGAGCCGTCGAGGAGTGGGGGCGCCAATCGCTGTTTATTAGGGTGCCAACCTCCACTGACAGGCAGGATTTATTGTAGTCCGTTATAGGGTTCTTTAGGTACACTGTGTACTTTTTTATTATATATGATATATAAAGTCTTCTATTTTTAACTACTACGATTAAAAGTTATTTTTTAGGGATCCTTGTTTTTTCTGGTTTGGTTTTCTGAGGCATAGATGCTCATGAGGAGAACATAATTTTACCTCTATACAAGTCACTAGTTTGACCACACTTAGAATACTGTGCACAGTTCTGGTCTTCGGTGTATAAGAAAGACATATCTGAACTGGAGCGGGTGCAGAGAAGAGCGAGCAAGGTTATTAGAGCACTGGGTGGTCTGCAATACCAAGATAGGTTATTACACTTGGGGCTATTTAGTTTGGAAAAACGAAGACTAAGGGGTGATCTTATTGTAATGTATAAATATATGAGGGGACAGTACAAAGACCTTTCTGATGATCTTTTTAATCATAGACCTGAGACAGGGACAAGGGGGCATCCTCTACGTCTGGAGGAAAGAAGGTTTAAGCATAATAACAGACGCGGATTCTTTACTGTAAGAGCAGTGAGACTATGGAACTCTCTGCCGTATGATGTTGTAATGAGTAATTCGTTACTTAAATTTAAGAGGGGACTGGATACCTTTCTGGAAAAGTATAATGTTACAGGATATATACACTAGATTCTTTGATAGGGCGTGTCACGATATGGTATGAAATATCATAAGTAGTTCTCTTGCTAGGCTGCGTGGGCTAAGCCCCCCTTCTTGGAGTGATACTGCAACAGTTGTAGCTGCAAATTCCTGGCTTTCCTTCTCAGAGAGTGTGGGGGTTAGGAGAGCCAAAGTTATTTACGACCGGCATTTCCTGTGTAAGCTCTTGTTCAGCTATAAGTGAAGTAGAAACTTCTAGGATCCATGAAAGATTCTTTGTTTAGTTTTTGTTAGATATTAGGCAAGCGATTTAAGCTAGACATACGAAAATATATATTCTTATTCTCACTCGGTGTACCTACCCATTCCCCGAAACACGGGCTTCTAACTCCGTCTGGTAAAGAAGTAGGGTTTTCTCTGTAAATATGTATCCCAGAAAGGACATATTTGATCTCATTAGAATGCTCACGTTAATCCGAGATGAATGAGGAGTATGTTAGGACTCTGACATGTTTTGTAGTGAAGTTATAGAAATCAGAGAAAATAGTTTAAAGTTTAGGCAGAATGTAGAGAGAGGAGGGTCTGGATAAGCCAGCCTTTCTGTGATGTCACAGCCTTAATGTTTTAAGTGTCTGGCAGGCTCTGAGGAGTCTCTTTCTGCTTGATTTCTTGTCTTCTCCTGGAAGAGCCCTGCACACGTCCAAATGAGCTGGGACGTATGGTTGCCTGTCATGCTTTAAACATGTGAGTGTTGCTTTTTCTCATTTATTCCCTTTATGTTATAATTACCCTTGTACATATTTGCAATTGTCTCATTTGTAACATCTTTGTAAAATATTTTGATAAAACACTGCCTGAAACTTTTGATGGGGTATATTATTTAATACCAGTTCTTACTCCTGTTCTAAACCGTACCCTAAGTCTCTTGAAGGGAAAATACACTACTGTTACTGTTGTGTTGGGTTAGCTTCGGACCCGTTTAATCGAAGCTGGTGGCAGTGATACCGATAGTGTGCAGACTGTTGAGTGATGCTGTAGCGACTGGGGGTTGATAATTATTGTTCCTGCCTGAGTGCGAGTAGTTATCGCGTCGCTGCAGCGTGCCCAATAGCCAGTACATAGCAGGCAGCCTTTCTGGCGACTATTTACCCAGGGTGCAGTACCTAATCTGACCTGAGAGTAAGGGGGCGCCAGAGAGCTGCAAGTGTTAAGTGGAATTGTAAGTGGGATATAATAATAATAATATAATAATAATTTTTATTTATATAGCGCCAACATATTCCGCAGCGCTTTACAAATTATAGAGGGGACTTGTACAGACAATAGACATTACAGCATAACAGAAATACAGTTCAAAAACAGATACCAGGAGGAATGAGGGCCCTGCTCGCAAGCTTACAAACTATGAGGAAAAGGGGAGACACGAGAGGTGGATGGTAACAATTGCTTTAGTTATTCGGACCGGCCATAGTGTAAGGCTCGGGTGTTCATGTAAAGCTGCATGAACCAGTTAACTGCCTAAGTATGTAGCAGTACAGACACAGTGGGCTATTAACTGCATAAAGTGAATGAGAACATGATGCGAGGAACCTGATTTTTTTTTTTTTTTTTATAAATAGGCCACACAGGGATAGTTAGGTTAATGCATTGAGGCGGTAGGCCAGTCTGAACAAATGAGTTTTTAGGGTACGCTTAAAACTGTGGGGATTAATCGTATTAACCTAGGTAGTGCATTCCAAAGAATCGGCGCAGCACGTGTAAAGTCTTGGAGACGGGAGTGGGAGGTTCTGATTATTGAGGATGCTAACCTGAGGTCATTAGCGGAGCGGAGGGCACGGGTAGGGTGGTAGACTGATACCAGGGAGGAGATGTAGGGTGGTGCTGAGCCATGGAGTGCTTTGTGGATGAGGGTAGTAGTTTTGTACTGGATTCTGGAGTGGATGGGTAGCCAGTGTAATGACTGGCACAAGGTAGAGGCATCGGTGTAACGGTTGGTGAGGAATATGATCCTGGCAGCAGCATTCAGGACAGATTGGAGCGGGGAAAGTTTGGTAAGAGGGAGGCCGATTAGTAGAGAGTTACAATAGTCCAGACGAGAATGAATAAGTGAAACAGTAAGAGTTTTTGCAGAGTCGAAAGTAAGAAAAGGGCGAATTCTAGAAATGTTTTTGAGATGCAGGTAAGAAGAGCGAGCCAGTGATCGGATGTGGGGGGTGAATGAAAGGTCAGAATCAAGGATGACCCCAAGGCAGCGGGCATGTTGCTTTGGAGTAATGGTGGAACCGCACACGGAGATGGCAATATCAGGCAAAGGTAGGTTAGTAGAGGGAGAGAACACGAGGAGTTCAGTTTTTGACAGGTTAAGTTTCAGATAGAGGGAGGACATGATGTTAGAGACAGCGGTAAGACAATCACTGGTGTTTTCTAAAAAGGTCGGTGTGATATCAGGAGAAGAAGTGTATAATTGGGTGTCGTCAGCATAGAGATGGTACTGGAAACCAAATCTACTGATTGTTTGTCCAATAGGGGCAGTATACAACGAGAAGAGGAGGGGGCCTAGGACTGATCCTTGAGGAACCCCAACAGTAAGGGGAAGGTGAGAGGAGGAGGAACCAGCAAAACATACAGTGAAGGATCGGTCAGAGAGATAGGAGGAGAACCAGGAGAGAACGGTGTCCTTGAGGCCGATGGAGCGGAGCATAGTGAGGAGGAGCTGATGATCCACAGTATTGAAAGCTGCGGAGAGATCCAAGAGACTTAGCATGGAGTAGTGACCATTAGATTTAGCTGTTAGTAGGTCATTAGAGACTTTAGTGAGGGCAGTTTCAGTAGAGTGTAAAGAGCGGAAGCCAGATTGAAGAGGGTCGAGAAGAGAGTTATCTGAGAGATAGCGGGTAAGACGGGAGTGGACCAGGCGTTCGAGGAGTTTAGAGATGAAGGGAAGATTAGAGACAGGTCTATAATTAGCGGCACAGTTTTGATCGAGGGATGGTTTTTTAAGTAATGGATGTATGATGGCATGCTTAAATGAGGAGGGAAAAATACCGGAAGTGAGGGAAAGGTTGAATATTTTTGTTAGGTGAGAGGTGACAGCCGGGGAAAGGGACTGGAGGAGATGTGACGGAATGGGGTCACTGGTGCAAGTGGTCGGGCGAGAAGATGCAAGGAGCCTGCTTACTTCTTCTGTAACTGCTTCAAAGTCAGAGAGTGAACTAGATGCAGTGGGGGAGGGAGGACAGTGCATGGTATGAAGAGATTGGGAGATGATTTCCTGTCGAATATGGTCAATTTTTTCTTTGAAGTAATTGGCCAGATCGTCAGCACGGAGATCCGTGGTTGGGGCCTGCTCTCTTGGGTTGAGTAGGGACTGGAACGTGTCAAAGAGACGTTTAGGGTTATTGGACAGCGAGGTGATGAGGGTGTTGAAGTAGGTTTGTTTGGAGAGGTGAAGGGCAGAATTGTATGTCTTTAGCATGAACTTATAATGGATGAAATCTTCGGGTAGATTAGATTTTCTCCACAGACGTTCTGCGCACCTGAAGCACCGCTGCAGGAAACGTGTTTGCAGCGTGTGCCACGGTTGTTGCCGTCTGTGCCGAGTTGTTTTATGTATAGGAGGAGCAGCTTCATCCAGAGCACTTTGCAGGGTTTCATTGTAATGCTTCAGAGCAGAGTCAGGACATGAGATGGAGGAGATTGGGGCCAATGAGGACTGCAAGTTCTTCATAAGTTTCTGGGTGTTAATGGCCTGTATGTTTCTATAAGTGTGGAAAGTGGGGGTGACCTGAGCGGGATGGCAGTTCTTGATAGAGAATGAAAGAATGTTGTGGTCAGAGAGCGGGAGAGGGGAGTTTGTGAAATCATCCACTGAGCAAAGCCGGGAGAAGACCAAGTCAAGGGAGTTTCCATCTTCATGTGCTGGAGAGTTAGTATGCTGCGAGAGGCCAAAAGAGGAGGATAGAGATAAAAGGTGAGAAGCAGATGGGGAGAGGGGAGAGGCAATGGGGATGTTGAAATCACCCATGATAAGGGTGGGGGTGTCACAGGAGAGAAAGTGTGGAAGCCAGGTGGCAAAGTGATCAAGGAACTGATGAGAGGGGCCGGGAGGACGATACACCACCGCCACTCGCATGGAGAAGGGGACGTAGAGTCTGACCACATGGACCTCAAAGGAAGGGAAGACAAGTGAGGGTACTTGGGGAATAACTTGGAAGGTACATTTGGGTGAAAGGAGCAGACCAACGCCTCCACCTGCTCTGTTGTCTGATCTTGGGGTATGAGAAAAGTGTAGTCCACCATATGAAAGAGCAGCAGCAGCGGTGGTGTCTGACTGCTGTATCCAGGTTTCAGTAAGAGCCAGGAGATTAAGAGAATTAGAATATACATTAGATACATAAGAGAATTAGGATATACATAAATCCCTGCAGTTCGTGGTATATAGAAAAGCAGTGGGATACCTAGAATAAGCCCCTGCTGTAAACTAAGAGGTCAATAGCCCTGTGTGTGTTGTTTCATCACATTGTAGCAGTGGAGGGATAACTAAGATAAGCCCCCCTGCACATGTGATAGCCGTCTGTTGGCCTCAAGTCACCTCAATCTGTGACGTAGGGGTGACGGTCACGGTGGGAATCCTGACCAATTGGTGACAGCGGTCAGCGGAATCGTGACAGGGCGTTGATCCAGAGAATTAGTCTGATTGCCGTATGTGGAGTCGGGAAGGAATTTTTTTCCCCAAGGTGGAGCTTACTCTTTGCCACATGGATTTTTTTTGCCTTCCTCTGGATCAACATGTTAGGGCATGTTAGGTTAGGCTATGGGTTGAACTAAATGGACTTAAAGTCTTCCTTCAACCTTAATAACCTTCAATATTACATTGTTAGGCCTTGTACTACTAGATCCTACAAATGTGGGCCACCACAAATTATTCTGTCACCGATGTACATGGGTGAGATGTGTCTGAGGGATGTGAATATGGTTCTCTATATAAGCAATGGCAGATAGCGTTGCTCGCCAACTTGTGCAGGTGATTAGTCTGGAAGGATGAGGCTATGATGAATTCAACAGGTTTTATTTAAAGTACCTTGATGAGATGAAGTGAGATATCAGGGAAGATGAAGGGATGAAGATGAGGTAGGAGTTAAAGCTGATATTAGAAGCACAAAGTTAGAGGTAATAAGAGAATCCTTTCTCCAGTCCTGAAGCATATGTTGTCCAAGATGGCACTGACCACAAGAAGGAAGTGAGATAAAGATAGAAGGAGTTGCAGAAAGAAGGGTATTATGGGTAAAGCACAGTAATAATACTTGAACAACATAATACAACGGCCAGTAGATGGCAGCAAAGTACAAATGCAATAGATGATAGAATTAAACCATATACATTAGATAATGTCCTCTAATGGCTGAAAGTCTTTGCAAAAGATTAGCTAACAGCACACTCCCCATCTGAAATCCTTTGCTTTCACTATTTTAACAGTCTTGAAGTGGAGGTATTTTCCTTAAGGACACTGAGGGATACCTCAAAATGAAAGACAAAGCAATGCATGCAATGCAACAATAACATATAAATTAGGTATACGAATGTCTATAAACAGTTCCTGAAGTAATCCAATGGTTCAAGTTCCAGTATAATCAGAAGAACATCTTAAATAATCCAAAAGTTCCTTCTGGTTGGATGGATAATTAATTCTCAATCGGTATGAGTAAGATAACCTCTGATATAGGCCTAATGAAAGATTTGTGGTCACCTTGCTTCATGACCGTCACTGCCACTTTGCACACCTTGCCATTTTCACTTGAAAAGGTTTTTGATATAATTCCCATAGGCCATGAGTTTCTTTCCACCTTCTGGTCTTTCATGAGGAAAAGATCTACTTGTAAGCTTGGTTTAACTTGTTGCCATTATCTTTGTCTTTGGAAGAGAGTAAGGTACCCCATCTTCCACCCACTCCAGAAACAGCCAGATGTTGTACATGTTTCCACCGTCTCAGATATTTCTTACCGGACACTGGGTCTTCAGGTAAAATAGGCACGGTTTCTGAGTGATGAGAGTTGCTGGAAAAAGAATAGCACGAGATTCCAGATCCATAGATATGGGAACAAGAGGTCTTGAGTTTACAATAGCAGACACTTCTTCTAAGAAAGTGGTTAAGGTTTCGTGAGTGAGTCTTGAAAGATTTGAATCCATCAACATAGACTCCAGTATCCTACAAGTAATGCCTATCATTGTTTCCCATGATCCACTCATATGAGAAGCGTGAGGCGGGTTGAAGACCCACGAACAGCCATTATTTGCCGAGAAGCCCTGGACTGGTGTTGAATTTTATTGTAGTTCTCGACAGGCACCTACGAAGTTTGTTCCACAATCAGATCTTAATTGCTTTACTGGTCCTCTGATGGCAAGGAATCTTCTTGAGGCGTTGGTGAAACTGGAGGAATTCATGGATTCTATTACTCCTATGTGTATTGCTCGTACACTCATGCATATGAACAACACTGCCCATCGTTTACTCTCTGCGTGTCCACCTCTGGATCTACGTGCAGTGACTACCCACGGGCCAAAAAAAACATTCAAACTACCATAGGTAAATGGTGGCTCTGTGCTTGTCCTATCATCAGCAAGCAAATCAGACATTTGTTGTTGCAGTTTTCCTCTTGTCTTGCGACGCTGAACACAATGATGAATTAAATGGGAAACTTGTCTCTTTGCTCCCACAATCCAAAGGCCTGAAACTCTTAAGGCTAGAGATGAGCAAATTTGTTTGCAAAATTATCGCCAAACATAAATTCTGCACCAATATGGCACATTTGGATTCGTGTTCAGAAACCCAAAATTTTATAAAATCGGTAAAAGTGTGGAAAAATATTTGCGTTGCCGCAAAAATATTTTCAACACTTTAGCAACGATAATGATGGTGTATCATGAGAGTTTCGCAGGTGTTTGATGAGGGGAGAGGGTTTGCAGAGCTCAGAGGCTCCCCGTTTTTGTAAGCACAGCACAGCAGTCATTTTTTCCCCTAACTTTACGTGTGCACATTGCGGCTAGCCAATCAGGGCACAGGAAAAACCCACAATGTCTTGACACTACGGCTTGTGTCATTGGCTGCTGAAATCACATGTCCCTCTCCATATAAATAGCAGACGTGTTGTTTTAGCGCCATTTTGACACTGATACAGTGCAGAGAGGCTGCTCCTGACGCCTCCACTGTTACTAGCAAGATTTCAGCTATTTAGTTAGGTGGTTGTATATCAGTCAGATAGTGTAGCTAGAGAGTGTCCAGTGGGCCTGTAAAATTTACCTTCTGGATTTATTTAATTTTTTTTTGGGGGGGAGGGGAGGGGGCATAACTGATGTTCTCAGACAAAGCCGGCAGGGCACATGTCCTACAAGTGTGTTGTGCACTGCTTCTATTGTGCCCCATCCACGAGTATAGCATTCTAAATAATATTATTTCAGTAGGTAAATGTGAAAAAGCCTGCTGTATCCCACATTTTAGCTAGTTAGATGGATGGTTGTATATCACTCAGATACTATAGGTAGCTAGTGTCCAGTAGCGTAACTACAAAGTGAGGGGCCCCGGTGCGAACTTTCAAATGGGGCCCGCCCCAGCCAAAATATTTCCCACTGAAATTCACATTTTCCCTATTCATTTCGCACACTATATTTTTGTTGCAATGTTGTATAGTCTGACCTAATACTGCCCTGTAATCGCTGAGAAAAATGATTTTATAACTAACATGTCCCTATACTAATTAGGGCGATGTCTTCGGAAGTGCAGACACTGGGCGTTCATGTCCTCCCTCGCTCTAATTCCAAGCGCACTCCTGGCGTTTGAAATCTGTGTGCTGTTTCTTCCTGGTATGATGCTGCAGTGCGTCATTTCCGGACCTGTGCAGTGTGGGGGTGTATTGGGTGTACTGGTTGGCTCCGGAGAATACGCACTGCACATTCTGATGCTGGCGAGTACACCCAATACTCCCCCACAGTGCACATGCTGGGCTCTGCCCACAGCCATGTGCCATTCTTCCCGACTCGGAAATTTACAGCCCGTACACACGCGGATTCGCTCCGTGAACCCCGTATACACTTGGCTCTGCTCCGTACACCTTGTACACACGCGGCTCCGCTCCTTACACCCACAGATCTGCTCTGTACACCTCATACACATGCGGATCCACTCCGTACACCTCAGACACACAGCTCCGCTCCGTACACACGCGGCTCCGCTTCGTACACTCCATACACACGCGGCTCCGCTTCGTACACCTCGTAAACACGCAGCACCACTCCATACACCCCATACATACACGACTCCGCTCACCTCTTTCACACTCGGCTCAGCTTTGTACACTTTGAACACACTTGACTGCTTCGTACACCTCGTACACATTGCTCCACTACACACATACACGGCTCCGCTCTGTACACCTTGTACACACACGGCTCTGCTACATCCACGCTGTAAACCCCTCCTTACCCCACACATAAACTTCCCCTCATTCAGCACCAAGACAACCAGCACAGCAGAGTCCTGCATACACTGAGGCCACTGATCATGTGACCCGTGACTCCTCCCCTCCTGTGACCTCATCACAGGTCCTGTGCGCACAGAACGTGTGTGTGTGTGTGTGTGTGGCTCACTCTGCGGGTGGAGGTAGGTGAACGACAGGTGTAAGCAGCACACTGGCCGCACATTACTTTACAGCCGCAACTGCACTTGACTCACCAGCTGCTGCCTTCGCGCCTCACCCGGACTCTGTGACAATTGCTGCAGGCTCCTCAGCTTTGTTGTTTCCCTCTCCATTTCTGTCAAGCTTCAATGACACACCCAGCCCTTCTGCTAGGTCAGATGTCCTTCACGGACATGCCCACTCGCCTCACACCGCTAGAAGTCTAAGCTGGCCGTTGTGGGCATGGCCAGCAGGGTGCGTGACTTGTCTGCTGAGTTTCCCGGCTAGTGCTATTGTTGACTGGACTGGGCGGGCCCCTAAGCACTCCGGGCCCGGTCGCAGCTGCGACCCCTGCGACCGCAGTTGTTACGCCCCTGCTAGTGTCCAGTGTGACTGTAAAATTTAAAAATTCTTGGAGAACAGGAAAAGTCCCAGAAGACTGACTGGAGAAGAGCAAATGGCGTTCCTATCTTCAAAAAGGGGAAGAAGTTGGACCCAGGGAACTATAGGCCGGCAAGTCTGACTTCCATACTAGGAAAGATCTTTGAACAAATTATTAAACAATATGTATGTAAGTACCTGGATAAGAATGAAGTGATTAACCAGAGTCAGCATGGGTTTGTAACTAATAAGTCATGTCAGACTAACTTAATTTCCTTCTATGACAGAATCACTAACTGGGTGGATCAGGGAAATACTGTAGATTTAGTATATCTCGACTTCAGCAAAGCATTTGTCAAAGTATCTCACACCATCCTTATTTAAAAAATGACTAAGTATGGAATGGACAAGGCAACTGTTAGGTGGAATCATAACTGGCTTAGTGATTGGACCCAAAGAGTGGTCATAAACAGCTGCACATCCAGTTGGAAGAATGTCTCAAGTGGGGTACCACAGGGTTCTGTCCTGGGCCCTGTATTGTTCAACATCTTTATCAATGATTTAGATGAAGAAATTGAGGGTACACTAATTAAATTTGCTGATGATACAAAGCTAGGAGGGATAACTAATGCTAGAGAAGAGAGAGAGAGGATTCAAAAAGATATAAATAAACTGGAGCAGTGGGCAGCAACTAACAGAATGGTTTTTAATAAAGAAAAATGCAAAGTACTACATCTGGGCAATACAAATTAAAAAAACATTTACAGAATGGGAAGCATAGGGCTAAGCAACAGCACATCTGAAACAGACTTGGGTATACTAATAGATCATAAACTGAACATGAGTCAACAGTGTGATGCAGCAGCAAAAAAGGCAAATGCAATTCTGGGATGTATTAACTGTTGTGAATTCCGCTCTTGGGCTCCCTCCGGTGGTTGTAAGTGGCACTTTTGTGAGTTCTGCTCTTGGGCTCCCTCTTGTGGTTTCTAGTGGTATGGCTGCTCCTTGGAGTTAGCTGTCATCAGCTGCCTCCACTTATCTTCTCTTCTGCTCGGCTATTTAGGTCTGGCTCTGTCTTCAGCCAGTGCCACTTGTAAATGGTTTCTGGTTGGATTCACACCTCTTTGGAGTTCCCTGTTATCCTGACCAGTTCAGCTAAGCTAAGTTTTTGCTTGCTCTTTTCTGTCCATACATGGTGGATTTATCCATTCTGTGCTTTCTATGTTTGTCCAGCTTATCAGTGTGAATTTCCCTGCAACATCAGCTCTGCTGGGTGGACTGTATCCTGGTCTCAGTGACTGAACCATATTAATGAAATGTGGGTTCTCAGTCAGACGGAAAGAAGAGTTCGTTGCATAAATAAACTGGGCAATTTTTTCATCAATCAACTCTTTTTCTAATCTGCTAGTTCTTATCACAAACCTATCTATGGTGGTTCCAGGAGGTAAAGTTTTTTTCTTCCTTTTGGGTGATGGTAATATGTGGCTGTGGGTGTCTGATGATGATGATGCTGCTGCTAATGAAGCACTATCCTGGATGGATAACTCTGAAACTGTAGAACAGGATGATGGTGATCTTGGAGGTGGATAGTTTCCAGAATCCATGAATTCCCCTAAACAAAAAAAGTCAATGCTGTTATTTTATTGTTTATACAATTTCTGCTTATTGTACACAACACATCACTGCCCCTGCCCCAAAAGGAATATTTGTTTTTCTTCATAACTGTACCAAATGACAGTAACATGCAGTAATAATAAGAAATATAATTTTTCTTCAACATGACAGTTCAGTCTTTAGAAATAGGATTCAATAAAAATGTTTATCAACCTGAAGATCCTGCCTGTTCAGAAGTGTTTCTTTGGTCATCTTCATCACCGCACTTCTCATGATGTTGCCTCATTCGCGCCACCAGGCCTTGCATCTCTTTGTTGCATCGTTTGCATTTTGCATGCATGCCTGCCTTACCGATAGGCGAAGGAGCTTCATTAAAATATTCCCAAACTGGGTCTCTTTTACGGCCTGCTGCCATTATAAGGAAAGAATGTAATAAACCTCAGATCGTACACACAAACAGATCCAGACTTGTCTGTCTGTGGCTATGCTGCAGTATTGTGCTCAAAGTTTCACTTTCATTTTCATGTCTGCATGCCCTTCCTCCTCCTCACACTTAGATTCACATTCTTCTTGTGTTGTGCAGATCTATTCCACTCCAAACAATCAGAAACATATTGTCTAACTTCTTGGACTTGGCACTGAAGGGGTTGATTCTGTATTCATAGGTTTGTAGAACAATAGGATTAAGGTCTTTTTCTCAACTCTGTTCATGTTGTAACATTTTTGCCGTGAAGAAGAGGCTGGGACCTCTGCGGAGTCAAATTCAGTTTTGAGAACTGCGTAAGTAAAGCGAGCGTCTGTGATAATATAGGAGAGAAACTGCCCACTAATCCTACAGAAACCTCTGGAAGAGCATGGCATTGTGAATGTTACACATATACAGCCTTTATTCTACTGAGTTAAACAACTCAGCTTTATCTCATGATGGAAGAACCTTTGGATGGTAAAATATTTTCCTCAAAAAGCAGTTTATTGAAAAAAATCCGATTTAAATAAAAAAAATCGGATTTAAATAAAAAAAAATCCGATTTTTTTGATTTAAAAAAAAAAAAAACATTGATTTTTATCCACCCTGGAATTTATTCTGTCTTGCTGGAAGCTCTGGGAGGCAGATTTGCCCTCTACACCTTTAGTCAGGTGTGGAGTTTTTTTTTGTAAACTCTGCGTGGATTTTTTTAGTGTTTTATACTGATCGTACAGTATTCCATCCTGTCCTATCTATTTAGCTAGACTGGCCTCCTGTGCTCATCCTGGTTTCATTCTGTGTATGTCTTTTCCCTCTCCACTCACAGTCATTATTTGTGGGGGGCTAATCTATCCTTTGGGGATTTTCTCTGAGGCAAGATAGTTTTCCTGCTTCTTTCTTTAGGGGTAGTTAGCTCTTAGGCTGTGACGAGATGCCTAGGGAGAGTTAGGAGCATTCCACGGCTACTTCTAGTGTTGTGTTGAGCTTAGGGACTGCGGTCAGTACAGTTACCACGTCCTTCAGAGCTCGTTCCATGTTGCTCCTAGACCACCGTATCATAACAATTAACAGAAGCATCTAAGAATGTTAAGGCTGATGCCCTCTTTAGGAGTTTTTCGCCTGATTCTCCTGGAGTCCGTGAGCCGGTTGGCATTCTTAAGGAGGGGGTGATTCTTTCTGCTATCTCCCCTGATTTGCAGCGGGTGCTTCAGGAATTTCAGGCTGATAGGCCTGACCGCTGGCCCGTGGATGCATATTTCCATGGATTTTATTTCGGATCTTCCTGTTTTCCAGAAGATGTCTGTTATCTGGGTTGTTTGTGACCGGTTCTCTAAAATGGTCCATCTGGTACCTTTGCCTAAGTTGCCTTCCTCCTCAGATCTGGTTCCATTATTTTTTCAGCATGTGGTTCATTTGCATGGCATTCCGGAGAATATTGTGTCTGACAGAGGTTCTCAGTTTGTCTCTAGATTTTGGCGGGCCTTTTGTGCTAGGATGGGCATTGATTTGTCTTTTTCTTCGGCGTTTCATCCTCAGACTAATGGCCAAACTGAGCGAACTAATCAGACCTTGGAGACCTATTTGAGATGCTTTGTGTCTGCTGATCAGGATGATTGGGTGTCTTTGTTGCCGTTGGCCGAGTTTGCCCTTAATAATCGGGCTAGTTCGGCTACTTTGGTTTCACCTTTCTTTTGTAATTTTGGTTTTCATCCTCGTTTTTCTTCTGGGCAGGTTGAGCCTTCTGATTGTCCTGGTGTTAATTCTGTGGTGGACAGGCTGCAGCAGATTCGGACTCATATGGTGGACAATTTGACGTTGTCTCAGGAAAGGGCTCAACGTTTTGCTAACCGCCGTCGGTGTGTTGGTCCCCGGCTTCGTGTGGGGGATTTGGTTTGGTTGTCTTCTCGTCATGTTCCTATGAAGGTTTCTTCTCCTAAGTTTAAGCCTCGGTTTATTGGTCCTTATATAATTTCTGAAATTATTAATCCGGTGTCTTTTCGTTTGGCTCTTCCTGCCTCTTTTGCCATTCATAATGTTTTCCATAGATCTTTGTTGCGGAAATATGTGGTGCCCGTTGTTCCCTCGGTTGACCCTCCTGCCCCGGTGTTGGTTGAGGGAGAGTTGGAATATGAGGTTGAGAAGATTTTGGATTCTCGTTTTTCAAGGCGGAGACTTCAGTATCTTGTCAAGTGGAAGGGTTATGGCGAGGAGGATAATTCTTGGGTTGTTGCCTCCGATGTCCATGCCACCGATTTGGTTCGTGCTTTTCACTTGGCTCGTCCTGATCGGCCTGGGGGCTCTGGTGAGGGTTCGGTGACCCCTCCTCAAGGGGGGGTACTGTTGTGAATTCCGCTCTTGGGCTCCCTCCGGTGGTTGTAAGTGGCACTTTTGTGAGTTCTGCTCTTGGGCTCCCTCTTGTGGTTTCTAGTGGTATGGCTGCTCCTTGGAGTTAGCTGTCATCAGCTGCCTCCACTTATCTTCTCTTCTGCTGGGCTATTTAGGTCTGGCTCTGTCTTCAGCCAGTGCCACTTGTAAATGGTTTCTGGTTGGATTCACATCTCTTTGGAGTTCCCTGTTATCCTGACCAGTTCAGCTAAGCTAAGTTTTTGCTTGCTCTTTTCTGTCCATAGATTGTGGACTTATCCATTCTGTGCTTTCTATGTTTGTCCAGCTTATCAGTGTGAATTTATTATGTCTTGCTGGAAGCTCTGGGAGGCAGATTTGCCCTCCACACCTTTAGTCAGGTGTGGAGTTTTTTTTTGTAAACTCTGCGTGGATTTTTGTAGTGTTTTATACTGACCGCACAGTATTCCATCCTGTCCTATCTATTTAGCTAGACTAGCCTCCTGTGCTCATCCTGGTTTCATTCTGTGTATGTCTTTTTCCCTCTCCACTCAGTCATTATTTGTGGGGGGCTAATCTATCCTTTGGGGATTTTCTCTGAGGCAAGATAGTTTTCCTGCTTCTTTCTTTAGGGGTAGTTAGCTCTTAGGCTGTGACGAGATGCCTAGGGAGAGTTAGGAGCATTCCACGGCTACTTCTAGTGTTGTGTTGAGCTTAGGGACTGTGGTCAGTACAGTTACCACGTCCTTCAGAGCTCGTTCCATGTTGCTCCTAGACCACCGTATCATAACAGTACAAGTGGCCAAAAATGAATTAAATGCATCTCAAAAGAAGGAAAAGAAAGTTCTGAACCATTTTTTTTCTGTGCTTTGGTTTGTCTTTTTTTTTCTTTTCCTCTTGATATCTGGGTGGTTCAAGATATATGCTTTAGCATGGATGTTAAGGGTTTGTTTTCTCGTGTGGATCAACTTGCTGCAAGAGTACAGAGTATCCAGGACTATGTTGTCCAGACACCGGCTTTAGAGCACAGAATTCCTACTCCTGATTTGTTTTTTGGGGACAGATCCAAGTTTTTGAACTTTAAAAATAACTGCAAATTGTTTTTTGCTTTGAAACCCCGTTCTTCTGGTGATCCCATTCAGCAAGTAAAAATCATCATATCCTTGCTGCGTGGTGACCCTCAAGACTGGGCTTTTTCTCTTGAAACAGGGGATCCAGCATTATTGAATGTAGATGCATTTTTTCAAGCGCTCGGATTATTGTATGACGAACCTAATTCTGTGGATCATGCAGAAAAAACCCTGTTGGCCTTGTGTCAAGGTCAGGAAGCGGCAGAGTTATACTGCCAGAAATTTAGAAAATGGTCTGTGCTCACTAAATGGAATGAAGAGGCTCTGGCTGCTATTTTTAGAAAAGGTATTTCTGAAGCCCTTAAAGATGTTATGGTGGGCTTTCCTACGCCTGCCGGTTTCAGCGAATCTATGTCTCTAGCCATTCAGATTGATCGGCGTCTGCGCGAGCGCAAAGCTGTGCACCATATGGCAGTATCCTCTGAGCAAAGTCCTGAACCTATGCAATGTGATAGGATTTTGACTAGAAGAGAACGGCAGGAATTCAGACGTCAGAATAGGCTGTGTTTTTACTGTGGTGATTCGGCTCATGTTATCTCTGATTGCTCTAAGCGTACTAAGAGAGTCGCTAGGTCTGTTACCATTAGTACTATACAGCCTAAATTTCTCTTATCTGTGACCCTGATTTGCTCATTGTCGTCCTTTTCTGTCATGGCATTTGTGGATTCAGGCGCTGCCCTGAACTTAATGGACTTAGAATTCGCCAGGCGCTGTGGTTTTTCCTTGCAGCCTTTGCAGAGCCCTATTCCTTTGAGGGGCATTGATGCTACACCCTTGGCCAAGGATAAACCTCAGTACTGGACACAGATGACTATGTACATGGCTCCTGCACATCAGGAAGATTGCCGTTTTCTGGTGTTGCATAACCTGCATGATGTTGTTGTACTGGGATTTCCATGGTTACAGGAACATAATCCGGTGCTGGATTGGAAAACTATGTCGGTGACTAGTTGGGGTTGTCGAGGAGTACATAGTGACGTTCCTTTGATGTCAATTTCCTCTTCCCCTCTTCTGAGGTCCCTGAGTTTTTGTCGGATTTCCAGGATGTATTTGATGAGCCCAAGTCCAGTTCCCTTCCTCCACATAGGGACTGTGATTGTGCTATTAACTTGATTCCTGGTTGTAAGTTCCCTAAGGGCCGACTTTTCAATCTGTCTGTGCCAGAGCATGCCGCCATGCGGAGCTATGTTAAGGAATCTTTGGAGAAAGGGCATATTCGGCCCTCTTCGTCACCATTGGGAGCGGGTTTCTTTTTTGTTGCTAAGACGGATGGCTCCTTGAGACCCTGTATTGATTATAGTCTTCTTAATAAGATCACGGTCAAATTCCAATACCCCTTGTTTTTGCTTACTGATTTGTTTGCTCAGATTAAGGGGTCTAGTTGGTTTACTAAGATTGACCTCCGAGGGGCATATAATCTTGTTCGTATTAAACAGGGTGACGAATGGAAAACTGCATTTAATACGCCTGAAGGCCATTTTGAATACCTTGTGATGCCATTTGGGCTCTCTAATGCTCCATCTGTGTTCCAGTCTTTCATGCATGATATTTTCCGCAATTATCTTGATAAATTCATGGTCGTATATTTGGATGATATTTTGATTTTTTCCGATGATTGGGAGTCTCATGTGAAGCAGGTCAGGATGGTGTTCCAGATCCTTCGTGATAATGCTTTATTTGTGAAGGGGTCTAAGTGCCTATTTTAGAGTTCAGATGGTCTCTTTTTTGGGTTTTATTTTTTCTCCCCCGTCTATAGAAATGGATCCTGTTAAGGTCCAAGCTATTCATGACTGGATCCAGCCCACATCTGTGAAGGGTCTTCAAAAATTTTTGGGCTTTGCTAATTTCTATCGCCGTTTCATTGCCAATTTTTCCAGTGTGGTTAAGCCCCTTACTGATTTGACGAAGAAAGGCGCTGATGTGACTAATTGGTCCTCTGAGGCTGTTGAGGCCTTTCAGGAGCTTAAACGCCGATTTACTTCTGCCCCTGTGTTGCGTCAACCGGATGTTTCTCTTCCTTTTCAGGTTGAGGTCGACGCTTCTGAGATTGGGGCAGGGGCCGTTTTGTCTCAGAGGGAGTCTGATGGTTCTTTGATGAAACCGTGTGCTTTTTTTTCCAGAAAGTTTTCGCCTGCGGAACGCAATTATGATGTCGGCAATCGGGAGTTGTTGGCTATGAAGTGGGCGTTTGAGGAGTGGCGACATTGGTTTGAGGGAGCTAAACACCGTGTTGTGGTCCTGACCGATCATAAGAATCTGATTTACCTCGAGTCGGCCAAGCGGCTGAATCCTAGACAGGCTCGATGGTCCGTTTTTCTCCCGTTTTGATTTTGTGGTCTCGTATCTTCCGGGATCTAAGAATGTTAAGGCTGATGCCCTCTCTAGGAGTTTTTCGCCTGATTCTCCTGGAGTCCGTGAGCCGGTTGGCATTCTTAAGGAGAGGGTGATTCTTTCTGCTATCTCCCCTGATTTGCGGCGGGTGCTTCAGGAATTTCAGGCTGATAGGCCTGACCGCTGTCCAGTGGGGAAGCTGTTTGTTCCTGATAGATGGACAAGTAAGGTAATTTCTGAGGTTTATTGTTCAGTGTTGGCTGGTCATCCTGGGATTTTTGGTACCAGAGATTTGGTTGCTAGGTCCTTTTGGTGGCCTTCCTTGTCGCACGATGTACGTGCTTTTGTGCAGTCCTGTGGGACTTGCGCCCGGGCCAAGCCTTGCTGTTCCCGCGCTAGTGGGTTGCTTTTGCCTTTGCCGGTCCCTGAGAGGCTCTGGATGCATATTTCCATGGATTTTATTTCGGATCTTCCTGTTTCCCAGAAGATGTCTGTTATCTGGGTTGTTTGTGACCGGTTCTCTAAAATGGTCCATCTGGTACATTTGCCTAAGTTGCCTTCCTCTTCAGATCTGGTTCCATTATTTTTTCAGCATGTGGTTCGTTTGCATGGCATTCCGGAGAATATTGTGTCTGACAGAGGTTCTGAGTTTGTCTCTAGATTTTGGCGGGCCTTTTGTGCTAGGATGGGCATTGATTTGTCTTTTTCTTTGGCGTTTCATCCTCAGACTAATGGCCAAACTGAGCGAACTAATCAGACCTTGGAGACCTATTTGAGATGCTTTGTGTCTGCTGATCAGGATGATTGGGTGTCTTTGTTGCCGTTGGCCGAGTTTGCCCTTAATAATCGGGCTAGTTCGGCTACTTTGGTTTCACCTTTCTTTTGTAATTTTGGTTTTCATCCTCGTTTTTCTTCTGGGCAGGTTGAGCCTTTTGATTGTCCTGGTGTTAATTCTGTGGTGGACAGGCTGCAGCAGATTTGGACCCATGTGGTGGACAATTTGACGTTGTCTCAGGAAAGGGCTCAACGTTTTGCTAACCGCCGTCGGTGTGTTGGTCCCCGGCTTCGTGTGGGGGATTTGGTTTGGTTGTCTTCTCGTCATGTTCCTATGAAGGTTTCTTCTCCTAAGTTTAAGCCTCGGTTTATTGGTCCTTATAAAATTTCTGAAATTATTAGTCCGGTGTCTTTTTGCTTGGCTCTTCCTGCCTCTTTTGCCATTCATAATGTTTTCCATAGATCTTTGTTGCGGAAATATGTGGTGCCCGTTGTTCCCTCGGTTGACCCTCCTGCCCCGGTATTGGTTGAGGGAGAGTTGGAATATGAGGTTGAGAAGATTTTGGATTCTCGTTTTTCGAGGCGGAGGCTTCAGTATCTTGTCAAGTGGAAGGGTTATGGCGAGGAGGATAATTCTTGGGTTGTTGCCTCCGATGTCCATGCCACCGATTTGGTTTGTGCTTTTCACTTGGCTCGTCCTGATCGGCCTGGGGGCTCTGGTGAGGGTTCGGTGACCCCTCCTCAAGGTTGGGTACTGTTGTGAATTCCGCTCTTGGGCTCCCTCCAGTGGTTGTAAGTGGCACTTTTGTGAGTTCTGCTCTTGGGCTCCCTCTTGTGGTTTCTAGTGGTATGGCTGCTCCTTGGAGTTAGCTGTCATCAGCTGCCTCCACTTATCTTCTCTTCTGCTCGGCTATTTAGGTCTGGCTCTGTCTTCAGCCAGTGCCACTTGTAAATGGTTTCTGGTTGGATTCACATCTCTTTGGAGTTCCCTGTTATCCTGACCAGTTCAGCTAAGCTAAGTTTTTGCTTGCTCTTTTCTGTCCATAGATTGTGGACTTATCCATTCTGTGCTTTCTATGTTTGTCCAGCTTATCAGTGTGAATTTATTCTGTCTTGCTGGAAGCTCTGGGAGGCAGATTTGCCCTCCACACCTTTAGTCAGGTGTGGAGTTTTTTTTTGTAAACTCTGCGTGGATTTTTGTAGTGTTTTATACTGATCGCACAGTATTCCATCCTGTCCTATCTATTTAGCTAGACTGGCCTCCTGTGCTCATCCTGGTTTCATTCTGTGTATGTCTTTTCCCTCTCCACTCACAGTTATTATTTGTGGGGGGCTAATCTATCCTTTGGGGATTTTCTCTGAGGCAAGATAGTTTTCCTGCTTCTTTCTTTAGGGGTAGTTAGCTCTTAGGCTGTGACGAGATGCCTAGGGAGAGTTAGGAGCATTCCACGGCTACTTCTAGTGTTGTGTTGAGCTTAGGGACTGCGGTCAGTACAGTTACCACGTCCTTCAGAGCTCGTTCCATGTTGCTCCTAGACCACCGTGTCATAACAATTAACAGAAGCATACAGTCTAGATCACGCAAAGTCATTATTGCCCTCCTCCTCTTTGGTCAGACCTCACCTGGAATACTGTGTCCAGTTTTGGACACCACATTTTAAAAAAGACATCAACAAACTGGATCAAGTTCAGAGAAGAGCGACCAGAATGGTGACTGGTCTAAAAACCTTGTCCTATGAGGACAGGATTTAGGAAGGTTTAGCTTGCAAAAAAGAAGACTGAGAAGAGACTTAATAGCTGTCTACAAATATCTCAAGGGCTGTCACATTGTAGAAGAATCATCTTTATTCTAATTTACACAAGGAAAGACTAGAAGCAATGGGATGAAACTGAATGGGAGGAGACACAAATTAGATATTAGAAAAAACTTTTTGACAGTTATAGTGATCAATGAGTGGAACAGGCTGCCACAAGAGGTGGCGAGTTCTCCTTCCATGGAAGTTTTCAAGCAGAGGCTGGACAGACATCTGTCTGGGATGATTTAAGGTACCTTCACACATAACGATATCGTCAACGATATCGTGGCTTTTTGTGACGTAGCAACTATATCGTTAAGGAAATCGTTATGTGTGACAGCGACCAACGATCAGGCCCCTGCTGGGAGATCGTTGGTCGCTGAGGAAAGTCCAGAACTTTATTTCGTCGCTGGACTCCCTGCAGACATCGCTGGATCGGCATGTGTGACACCGATCCAGCGATGTCTTCACTGGTAACCAGGGTAAACATCGGGTTACTAAGCGCAGGGCCGCGCTTAGTAACCCGATGTTTACCCTGGTTACCAGCGTAAAAGTAAAAAAACCAAACACTACATACTTACCTACCGCTGTCTGTCCCCGGCGCTCAGCTTTTCTGCACTCCTCCTGCACTGGCTGTGAGCTTCGGTCAGCCGGAAAGCAGAGCGGTGACGTCACCGCTCTGCTTTCCGGCCGCTGTGCTCACAGCCAGTGCAGGAGGAGTGCAGAGAAGCAGAGCGCCGGGGACAGACAGCGGTAGGTAAGTATGTAGTGTTTGTTTTTTTTACTTTTACGCTGGTAACCAGGGTAAACATCGGGTTACTAAGCGCGGCCCTGCGCTTAGTAACCCGATGTTTACCCTGGTTACCCGGGGACCTCGGGATCGTTGGTCGCTGGAGAGCTGTCTGTGTGACAGCTCTCCAGCAACCAAACAGCGACGCTGCAGCGATCGTCATCGTTGTCGGTATCGCTGCAGCGTCGCTGAGTGTGAAGGCACCTTTAGTGAATCCCACTTTGAGCAGGGGGTTGGACCAGATGACCCAGGAGGTCCCTTCCAACTCTATGATTCTATGAAAATTTACCTTCCAGCACTTTTTTTCGTTTTTGGCCATACTGAGGTGCCCAAACAAATCCAGCAGGGCACGTGTTGTGCACTGCTTCTATTGTGATCCATGCACGAGTATAGCATTCTAATTCACATGTAGCTAGTGAAAAAATATTAAACAGCCTGCTGTATCCCACCTTGTACCGTATTTTTTGGACTATAAGACGCACTTTTTTTCACGAAATGTGGGGGAAAATGGGGGGTGCGCCCTATAGTCCGGATGTATTGGGCTCTCCTGTGGTGGAGAGGTGGGGGAGCGGCTTTGGCGGAGCATCAGGTCACAGGAGGCTGGAGCTGGCGGCTCCGGCTAACTCCTGTGCCCACTGCTAAAGAGAAATGAATATCCACTGCATTCCACACCCATGGGCGTGGAGGGCAATGCATATTCATTTTTCTGACATCTGGGTATAAATGGCCCCATCCTGATCCTGGTATGATTGGTCCCATCCTTTTTCTTTTATAATTGACCCCATCCCGTTCCTGGTATGCATGACCACATCAGGAAAGATTAAAAAATAAAAATAATCATTACACTCACCTACACGGCACTCCCTCACAGCGTCCTGCTCCGGTGCCAGCAGCTGCTTAATGCTTGTAAGCAGCGCATGGCAGTAGCGTGCATTGTCATCCAGCGGCTTCCTGCTGCGGCCAGCGGTCACATGTGCTGATACTTTAAGGTCTAAAAACGTCTGAAAATGATGAAAATACTGCTCAAATTACACAGGGACATCATGGCGATCGCCCTGGGAAGCATTTCTGACTCCTAGGTAACAGCAGTAAGCAATGTTGTCAGAGTTTTACACCATTTTTACAGGTTCACCCAAAAACATACAAAAACTAAACCAAAATGGATTTTGCAGGGAACTATGTTAAGGTACTTCCTTTCCAGGCTAATGACTTGAATATAAGGCAAAATAATTTACCACAGACCAAAATGTTCCTCCACAACTTGGGCTATGTTCACACGCAGCATTTTTGATGCGTTTTTTTATTATTTATTATTATTATTATACATTTTTATAGCGCTATTTATTCCATGGCGCTTTACATGTGAATACGGGGCAAATATAGACAAATACATTAAACATGAGCAGATAACAAGGCACACGAGTACATAAGGAGGGAGGACCCTGCCCGCGAGGGCTCACAGTCTGCAGGGGGTGGGTGAGGATACACTAGGAGAGGGAAGAGCTGGCTGTACGGCTGTTCAGTAGGTTGAGGATCACTGCAGGCTGTAGGCTTGTCGGAAGAGATGAGTCTTCAGGTTCTTTTTGAAGGTTTCTATGGTAGGCGCAAGTCTGATGTGTTGGGGTAGAGAGTTCCAGAGTATGGGGGAAGCACGGGAGAAGTCTTGGATGCGGTTATGGGAAGAAGAGATGAGAGGGGAGTAGAGAAGGAGTTTTTCAACTTTAACATTGCCTTCAACCAATACAAATGCATTCACTGGGAAATGTCATTGTAACATTTAACAACCCTAGCTGGCCATGTGGTGTGTGACACATAAGGAGTTAAGATTTGATTCATTTATGAAGGAGGGACTCAAAGTCACAGAGCCTATTTTTAGAGGGGTATCAGGCAGCATTAATATTTTTAAAGGGCCATTATTAAACAGTGGGTCTCCTATGCTGTTATTGCCTATGCAGTGAGTGGCTCGGCTGCCAAGAATTACAACGCACCCCAATACCCCTTTCACGAGAGGTACAGGAGGGCCTCCTGAAAAAATGTTGAATTGAATGCAAGGCCTGCTCTGCTACCAAGTCATATGCACCCCAATAAGCCTTTGAACCCAGATACTGGATGGCCACAGGAAAACCCACTTCACAGTCTTCAGTTGGTCCTGCCATACAGTTTCCTTATGCATTGAATGCAAGGGCCGCCTTGACCCAAATTTGCACACACCCCAATCCCCCCTTGGAAGAAACATGGAGGAGGGCCTCCTGAAAAAAACTGCCCCATTACAAACGAGCGGGTCTCCTAGACTTGAAATGCCCATACACTAAGTGTATGGGCTGACAAACATTTCCCCATGGGGGGTAAATTAAAAAAAAAATTCAGCCCAAAATAGTGTTTACTGTTTAGAGCTAGGGTAACACACAGCAAAAAAAGGTGAATGGAAGCCTGAGAAGCACTGTAAAATATGTGGCCTGTGTATTTATTTTTGCCCCAAAAATAGTGTATAGAAATCTGGTCAAGGCAGCAAATACAGTGGAATGTAGCCCTGAAATACCACAATTTGTAGGCCACAGGTAGATCTGGTGTTTGACTGAGATACCAGACTCTTCAATATGTGGCCTGTGAATTTTTATTTTTTACTGCTAAATAGTGTTTATAGCTAGGGTAACACACTGCAAAAAAAGGAGAATGGAAGCCTCAAAAGCAAACTTTGTAGCCCACAGATAGATAAAGCGTGTCACGAAACTACCACACTGTAATATATGTTTTTTTCTTTTGTTTGTTTTTTACCAAGACAGTGTATAGGCCTAGGGTATTAGACAGACCATAAATTGGAATGTATGCATGAAAAACAACTATTTTTAGACCACACATAGAACGGGCGTCGGACAGAGATAACAGACTGTTTCAATATGTGGCCTGTATTTTTTACAAACTTTTAAAACCACAAAATACTGTATACACCAAGGGTATCAGACCAAAACCTGTAATGTATGGCTGAAAAGCCAAGATTTGCAGACCACAGATAGACCAGATATGTGACTGAGATAACAGGCTGTTTCAATATGTGGCCTGTATTTTGTCCAATTAAAAGAAAAAAAATACTGTATACACCAAGGGTAGCAGACTACAAACTGGAAAGTATGCCTGAAAAGCCAAGATTTCAAGACCACAGATAGACCAGATTGTTGGGGAAGGATCTAAAGTGACCCTTCACGGTTGACACAGTGATTTTCAAATTGATCCACAGAGTGTTGCCGGCAACTGAAAATGACCAAACAGAGAGGTGTGTCTCTGTTTGGGGCCCCGTTTATTGTGTCGCACTTTTCAAAATCTTAGAAGTTATACTTTAACCAATCAACATAAGAACATGCTCACAGTTCTTAACCTATAAGAATGCAGGAACAGCCTGTACATCAAGGTCCCGTAGAAAAATACACCCTCAGTGTCATATCTTGTTCAGGCTGGAATAATCAAGGTTTCATAACAGCTATGAACTTTAAACTAGTAACAAAATTTATCTCAAAACAGCAAGATGGAGTTGAAAAGCACAAAATGAAGCCTGCTTTAATTTTTCTTAGTTTAACCCTTCACATTCCCCCCTAGATAAATTTTGTTAATATGCAGCATCAGAGGTACTATCCCAAAATATAAGCTTGAGGGGTACGGTCTTCACATGACTGGTGCCATGTTACCAGCCATGGCTGTTGCGGCGCACCCGTCCACCCTTTATGCTACAATTTACGGATAACAATTTTTGATGATGGAGGAGGTCTTTTGACGGTAGCCATGCACTTGGCTTCAACATCTTCATCAGGTAACTTTGTGTAATCGGTGTAGAGAAGAGCAGGGGTAGCAACGCTTTTGGTATCATCATAAGTTGTCCTAGTGCAGAATTTCCTAATACATACAGAAATACACCAAAGAACAAGTTTTAGTATTACATACATGACAAGGATAAAGGCAGCGATGTGTAACAAACTATGCAAGATTCCAACTATCCAGCCCCCAAATCCCTTAAACCAATTGGCTGGATTAAGAAAGGAGAAGGTGTCTGCCCACCAACTGTCCTTATTACGGTCATTGTCTATCATATTGATCTCTGAGTCTTTGAATGTCCTCTAACTTTAACGTTAACTTCATGGTACTATTGGGATCTATATAATGACAGAAAGCAGGTCCAATAACCTGACACATACCACCCTGTGCTGCTGTTAAGTAATCCAGTACTACTGTATGTTGATTAGTGACTATGATAAGTGGGTTTTGGACAGCAACAGTAGTATTAAGTATATCTAATATATCCTAAATTTGATCATCTAGATGGTGTGTAGCCCTAACCAATTTATCCCACGTTTGTGTAATCATAGGGTAAATGAAAATAGAACTGACAATTTTATTGGCTATACCCATCTGTATTACATGTGGTCTCCCCGAAGGGAAAAACCAAAACATTATGCGCATTTGTTTGCCACTAGCGTGGATCCATGTCGGCCTTCCTTCCAGCTTTACTGACATAGGAGTGATAAGGAGGACTTGATAGGGACCGTCATACAAGGGTTCTAGTCTGTGTTTTCTGACATGCCTTTTCACGACCACAAAATTACCAGGCTTCAAGTTGTGACAAGTGTCAGTTTCTGCTGAATCTGAAAGGGAAGAAGAAACTAGAGCATGGGTGTTAGCAAGATTTTCACTAAGCTGAATAACATTGAAAAGTACGGTCAGTTTCCTCTGACAACTGCTGAGGCTGGAAATTTGCAACTGGTTCTACAGGCATTTTCCCTATATCATCTGGCCCTTTTGACCAGAGTTTGGGTGGTATCTCTGAGAGATATGGGGTGAGTCGCTGGTCCTCAGGCATTATTGGGGGTGAAACTGGGCCTATCAGGGCCATCATTACCGTGGGAAGGGGCGTGTAGGATACAGATCTCCTCATTGTGTTCATCTGCATAAGGGGAATATAATGTAAGGACCATCTGACCATCATCCTGGAATTGTATTCTGGAGCAGAAATGTGATAATAAATCTGCAACCAGTAAATTTACCGGACATGCGGGAGAGATTACGCACTGAGCAGTAACCTCAGGGAAAGGTCCCACAGGGATGGGTTTTGTAAGAGTATGTTTATTGGGTCTGCCATCTACTCCAATTAAAACAAGCTCTTGATCTGAGAATTGACACAGTAGGGCTGGGGAGGGGGGGTTCCCAGACATAGGGTTAAAAAGGATATTGGAGTAGGGGACTGGATTTGTGTAGGGGAGGAGGACAGGAGTCTGTTGTGTGGGCCACTGATAAGGAACGAGCTGTGTCCTTGTAGCTGGGGTGAGGGCTGAGTGTTGTGAATTCGGCTTTTGGGCTCCCTCCGGTGGTTGTAGAGGGTAATGCAGTTGTGCCTAGACTGCAGGATTGGACAGGTGTATCTACTAATTGCAAAACTGACTGGGGTATATAGCCTTGCAGGACTCTTTAGTCCCTGCCAGTTGTCCATTGTTTTTGGAGGATTCACTTCCCTGCTGGGCTCTCCAGTTTGCTGTGCTTTTCTACAAAGATAAGTCCTGGCTTTTGTTTTTGCTGTCCACCTGCTGTGGACCTTATAGTTCAGTGCATATTCATGTTTTTGTCTTGTCCAGCTTTGTCTGTGAAGGTTTTTTTTTTGGAGATGCAGATATACCCTCCATGTCTTTAGTCAGATGTGGTGACCTGTATTTTCTGTGGTGGATATTTTCTAGTGTTTTTTACTGACCGCATAGTACTCTGTTCTATTCTTTCTTTTTAGCTAGTATGGCCTCCTATGCTAAATTCTGATTTCATGTCTGCGTATGTTATTTCCCTCTCCTCTCACCGTCAATATTTGTGGGGGGCTATCTTTCCTTTGGGGATTTTCTCTGAGGCAAGATAGGTTTCCTGTTTCTGTCTTTAGGGGAAGTTAGTTCTGAGGCTGTGCCGAGGGGTCTAGGGAGTGTTAGGTACCCCCCACGGCTACTTCTAGTTGCGCTGCTAGGTTCAGGGTTTGCGGTCAGTACAGGGACCACCTTCTCCAGAGTCCGTCTCATGCTGCTCCTAGGCCACCAGATCTTAACAGTACAACTGGCCAACAATGAGTTAATTGCATCTCAGAAGAAGGGAGGGAAGCTTTTGAGCCATTTTTTTTTCCTTAGCCTGTTTTGTGTTATCCTCCCTCTTAACCTCTGGTGTTATGAACAGGTAATTCAGAACCACAATGGACCTTGAAGTTCAGAGCACACAAAGTGACCTGACAATTACCAAAAAACATAGGACGAGCTCTGAGACGTGGAAACTCTGCTGACCTCAATCCCTAATCCTATCACACCACACTAGAGGCAGCCGTGGATTGCACCTAACGCTCCCTATGCAACTCGGCACAGCCTGAGAAACTAACTAGCCCTGAAGATAGAAAAATAAGCCTACCTTGCCTCAGAGAAATTCCCCAAAAGAAAAGGCAGCCCCCACATATAATGACTGTGAGTAAAGATGAAAATACAAACACAGAGATTAAATAGATTTAGCAAAGTGAGGCCCGACTTACTGAATAGACCGAGGATAGGAAAGATAGCTTTGCGGTCAACACAAAAACCTACAAACAACCACGCAGAGGGGGCAAAAAGACCCTCCGCACCGACTAACGGTACGGAGGTGCTCCCTCTGCGTCTCAGAGCTTCCAGCAAGCAAGAAAAACCAATATAGCAAGCTGGATAGAAAATATAGCAAACAAAAGCAACATAAGCAGAACTTAGCTTATGCAGGAAGACAGGCCACAGGAACGATCCAGGAGGAAGCAAGACCAATACTAGAACATTGACTGGAGGTCAGGATCAAAGCACTAGGTGGAGTTAAATAGAGCAGCACCTAACGACTTAACCTCATCACCTGAGGAAGGAAACTCAGAAGCCGCAGTACCACTCTCATCCACCAAAGGAAGCTCATAGACAGAACCAGCCGAAGTACCACTCACGACCACAGGAGGGAGCTTGGCCACAGAATTCACAACAGTACCCCCCCCCCTTGAGGAGGGGTCACCGAACCCTCACCAGAGCCCCCAGGCCGACCAGGATGAGCCACATGAAAGGCACAAACCAGATCGGCAGCATGGACATCAGAGGCAAAGACCCAGGAATTATCTTCCTGACCATAACCTTTCCACTTAACCAGATACTGGAGTTTCCGTCTCGAAACACGAGAATCCAAAATCTTCTCCACTATATACTCCAACTCCCCTTCAACCAAAACCGGAGCAGGAGGATCAATAGATGGAACCACAGGTGCCACGTATCTCCGCAACAATGACCTATGGAACACGTTATGTATGGAAAAAGAAGCTGGAAGAGTCAAACGAAAAGACACAGGATTAAGAACCTCAGAAATCCTATATGGACCAATGAAACGAGGCTTAAACTTAGGAGAGGAAACCTTCATAGGAATATAACGAGATGACAACCAAACCAAATCCCCCACACGAAGTCGGGGACCCACACAGCGCCTGCGGTTAGCGAAACATTGAGCCTTCTCCTGGGACAAAGTCAAATTGTCCACTACATGAGTCCAAATCTGCTGCAACCTATCCACCACAGTATCCACACCAGGACAGTCCGAAGACTCAACCTGCCCTGAAGAGAAACGAGGGTGGAACCCAGAATTGCAGAAAAACGGCGAAACCAAAGTAGCCGAGCTGGCCCGATTATTAAGGGCGAACTCAGCCAAAGGCAAAAAGGACACCCAATCATCCTGATCAGCAGAAACAAAACATCTCAGATATGTTTCCAAGGTCTGATTGGTTCGTTCAGTCTGGCCATTTGTCTGAGGATGGAAAGCCGAAGAAAAAGACAAATCAATGCCCATCCTAGCACAAAAGGCTCGCCAAAACCTCGAAACAAACTGGGAACCTCTGTCAGAAACGATGTTCTCTGGAATGCCATGTAAATGAACCACATGCTGGAAAAACAATGGCACCAAATCAGAGGAGGAAGGCAATTTAGACAAGGGCACCAAATGGACCATCTTAGAGAAGCGATCACAAACCACCCAAATGACCGACATTCTTTGAGAGACAAGGAGATCCGAAATAAAATCCATAGAGATATGTGTCCAAGGCCTCTTCGGGACCGGCAAGGGCAAAAGCAACCCACTGGCACAAGAACAGCAGGGCTTAGCCCGAGCACAAATCCCACAGGACTGCACAAAAGAACGCACATCCCGCGACAGAGACGGCCACCAAAAGGATCTAGCCACCAAATCTCTGGTACCAAAGATTCCAGGATGACCAGCCAACACCGAACAATGAACCTCAGAGATAACTTTATTCGTCCACCTATCAGGGACAAACAGTTTCTCCACTGGGCAACGGTCAGGTTTATTAGCCTGAAATTTTTGCAGCACCCGCCGCAAATCAGGGGAGATGGCAGATAAAATTACCCCCTCTTTGAGAATACCCACCGGCTCAGGCAAACCCGGAGAATCAGGCACAAAACTCCTAGACAGGGCATCCGCCTTCACATTTTTAGAGCCCGGAAGGTACGAAACCGCAAAGTCAAAACGGGAGAAAAACAGCGACCAACGAGCCTGTCTAGGATTCAACCGTTTGGCAGACTCGAGATAAGTCAAGTTCTTGTGATCAGTCAAGACCACCACGCGATGCTTAGCTCCTTCAAGCCAATGACGCCACTCCTCCAGAAAGCGAATATCCTCCTGGTGCGCAGGAGCCATGCACATGGTCAGCTGGGTCCAATACTGAGGCTTATTCTTGTCCAAAGGCGTAGCATCAATTCCTCTCAATGGAATAGGACACTGCAAGGGCTCCAAGACAAACCCACAGCGCCTGGCAAACTCCAAGTCCATCAAATTCAGGGCAGCGCCTGAATCCACAAATGCCATGACAGAATAGGAAGACAAAGAGCAGATCAAAGTAACGGACAAAAGAAATTTCGACTGTACCGTACCAATGGTGGCAGACCTAGCGAACCGCTTAGTGCGCTTAGGACAATCGGAGATAGCATGAGTGGAATCACCACAGTAGAAACACAGCCCATTCTGACGTCTGTGTTCTTGCCTTTCAGCTCTGGTCAAAGTCCTATCGCACTGCATAGGCTCAGGTTTATGCTCAGATAATACCGCCAAATGGTGCACAGATTTACGCTCACGCAAGCGTCGACCGATCTGAATGACCAAAGACATAGACTCATTCAGACCAGCAGGCATAGGAAATCCCACCATGACATCCTTAAGGGCTTCAGAGAGACCCTTTCTGAAAATAGCTGCCAGCGCACATTCATTCCATTGAGTGAGCACGGACCACTTTCTAAACTTCTGACAATAAATCTCTATCTCATCCTGACCCTGACACAGAGCCAGCAAATTTTTCTCTGCCTGATCCACTGAATTAGGTTCATCGTACAGCAATCCGAGCGCCAGGAAAAACGCATCAATATTACATAATGCAGGATCTCCTGGCGCAAGGGAAAATGCCCAGTCTTGAGGGTCGCCACGTAATAAAGAAATAATGATCTTAACTTGTTGAACTGGGTCACCAGAGGAGCGGGGTTTCAAAGCCAGAAATAGTTTACAATTATTTTTAAAATTCAAAAACTTAGTTCTATTTCCAGAAAATAACTCAGGAATAGGAATTTTAGGTTCTAACATAGGATTCTGAACCACTAAATCTTGATTATTCTGTACATTTATAGCGAGATTATCCATCAAAGAGAATAGACCCTGAATGTCCATGTCCACACCTGTGTTCTGAACCACCCTGATGTAAAGGGGAAAAGAAAGACAGAACACAGTGCAAAGAAAAAAAAATGGTCTCACAACTTCTCTTTTCCCTCTATTGAGAAGCATTAGTACTTTGGGCCTCCAGTACTGTTATGAACAGGTAATTCAGAACCACAATGGACCTTGAAGTTCAGAGCACACAAAGTGACCTGACAATTACCAAAAAACATAGGACGAGCTCTGAGACGTGGAAACTCTGCTGACCGCAATCCCTAATCCTATCACACCACACTAGAGGCAGCCGTGGATTGCGGCTTGGATAACGCTCCCTATGCAACTCGGCACAGCCTGAGAAACTAGCTAGCCCTGAAGATAGAAAAATAAGCCTACCTTGCCTCAGAGAAATTCCCCAAAGGAAAAGGCAGCCCCCCACATATAATGACTGTGAGTAAAGATGAAAATACAAACACAGAGATGAAATAGATTTAGCAAAGTGAGGCCCGACTTACTGAATAGACCGAGGATAGGAAAGATAGCTTTGCGGTCAACACAAAAACCTACAAACAACCACGCAGAGGGGCAAAAAGACCCTCCGCACCGACTAACGGTACGGAGGTGCTCCCTCTGCGTCTCAGAGCTTTCAGCAAGCAAGAAAAACCAATATAGCAAGCTGGATAGAAAATATAGCAAACAAAAGTAACATAAGCAGAACTTAGCTTATGCAGGAAGACAGGCCACAGGAACGATCCAGGAGGAAGCAAGACCAATACTAGAACATTGACTGGAGGCCAGGATGAAATCACTAGGTGGAGTTAAATAGAGCAGCACCTAACGACTTAACCTCATCACCTGAGGAAGGAAACTCAGAAGCCGCAGTACCACTCTCATCCACCAAAGGAAGCTCATAGACAGAACCAGTTGAAGTACCACTCACGACCACAGGAGGGAGCTTGGCCACAGAATTCACAACACTCTGGGTGGCTACGGAATCTAGTATTAACATGAATGTTCAGGAGTAGGGTTGAGCGATCTTGACCTTTTTAGAGTCGAGCCCTGTTTCGCGAAACCCGACTATCTTAAAAGTCGAGTCGAGTGGAATCGGCCGATTATCGCGAAAAGTCGGGTATCGACCGAAACACGAAACCCAATGCAAGTCAATGGGGGAGCATAGTCGGCAGTGAGTGGAGGCCAGGAAAACACCTACACTGCCCATTTTAATGGCAAAAACATCCATTCTTGTTACAGAAGCTTGTCAATCGTAATTTAGCTTATAATAATTGGAAGGCATTTGAAATTGGGGGTCATTTGGCTAAAGTTTTGTGGGGTAGGGCTGGTTCAAGTAATTAGTGGGCCCAGTAAATCTGGACCACGTCACGGCAGTGGAGCAGGGAGAGGTAAGTATTTCAACTTTGCAAGTGCTGTGATCCTGAGCAAGCAGGGGGGGGGCCCACTCGTTGGCATTGGCACTGGCACAGGGCCCCTCAAAGTACAGCGGTGTGTTTGCACGGCGGGGGCGCCTCCCACCGGCAGCAACACTTTTGCGTACTATGATAGGCCCTGTGCCAGTGACGTCGCCAACTAGTATTCCTCCCCCCACCTGATGAAGGAACCTGCACTTTCATCTGCACCTTCCTCTTTGTCCCCGTGTAAGGTGGTATGGTATGCGGGAAGAGGAACCTGACTTTCAGCAGGGTCACAATCTTGCTGTGTAGCGTGCACGGGGAATGTTGCGTTATGGGTCAATGTACCAGCAGACTCATCTATCACTGGCTGGGCAATGGGCAGGATGAGGAGGAAACACAGATATAGGCCCAAAGAATAAAGTGGGCTAAATGCAGTTCAAAATTGGTAACACAGGACTAACCAGGGGGCATTGCAGTGGAGGACAACTGGAATGAGAGGCTGACACAGAGAGTAGGCCCAAATCAGTAAGTAGTCAAAATGCAGTTCAAAATTGGCAACAGTAGTAAACAGGCGGCACAGCTTTGTTCAGTGGAGGAGAACAGCAAGGAGTGGCAGACACCGATAGTAGGCCCCAACCCAACTAGTAGGCCAAATGCAGTCTAACATTAACAACTACTTAACGAGAGCCTGAAAATGGAATTTCAGGACAGGAAACCAGGAGAACAGCAAGGAGCGGCAGACACTGTTAGTAGGCCCCAAACCAACTAGTACGCCAAATGCAGTTGTTCCATTTAACAACTATTTAAAAAGAGCCTGAAGATAGAAGCTCAGGAAAGGCAACCTGGAGAACACCTTGGAGCGGAAGACACCGTCTCTACAACCCAGACCCAACTTGTAGGCCTAATGCAGTGTTGTTTCAACAACTACTTAACGAGAGCTAGAAGATCGAAGCTATGGAGAGGCAACCTGGAGAACACCTTGGAGCGGATAACACCGTCTCTATGACCCAGACCCAACTTGTAGGCATAATGTAGTGTTGTTTCAACAACTACTTAACACGAGCATGAAGATTGAAGCAATGGAGAGGCAACCTGGAGAACACCTTGGAGCGGAGGACACCGTCTCTACAACCCAGACCCAACTTGTAGGCCTAATGCAGTGTAGTTTTCAACAACTACTAAACGAGAGTAGGAAGATCGAAGCAATGTGGACGAAACCTGGGGAACACCTTGGAGTGTAACACACCGTCTCTCTACACCCCATACCCAATTTGTAGGCCTAATGCAGTGTAGTTTGCAACAACTACTAAACGAGAGTAGGAAGACCGAAGCAATGGCGAGGAAACCTGGGGAACACCTTGGAGTGGAACACACCGTCTCTACACCCCATACCAAATTTGTAGGCCTAATGCAGTGTAGTTTGCAACAACTACTAAACGAGAGTCAGAAGACCAAAGCAATGGAGAGGAAACCTGGGGAACACCTTGGAGTGGAACACACCGTCTCTACACCCCATACCCAATTTGTAGGCCTAATGCAGTGTAGTTTGCAACAACTACTAAACGAGAGTCGGAAGACCGAAGCAATGGCGAGGAAACCTGGGGAACACCTTGGAGTGGAACACACCGTCTCTACACCTCATACCAAATTTGTAGGCCTAATGCAGTGTAGTTTGCAACAACTACTAAACGAGAGTCGGAAGACCAAAGCAATGGAGAGGAAACCTGGGGAACACCTTGGAGTGGAACACACCGTCTCTACACCCCATACCCAATTTGTAGGCCTAATGCAGTGTAGTTTGCAACACCTACTAAACGAGAGTCGGAAGACCGAAGCAATGGCGAGGAAACCTGGGGAACACCTTGGAGTGGGACACACCGTCTCTACACCCCATACCCAATTTGTAGGCCTAATGCAGTGTAGTTTGCAACAACTACTAAACGAGAGTCGGAAGACCGAAGCAATGGCGAGGAAACCTGGGGAACACCTTGGAGTGGAACACACCGTCTCTACACCCCATACCCAATTTGTAGGCCTAATGCAGTGTAGTTTGCAACAACTACTAAACGAGAGTCGGAAGACCGAAGCAATGGCGAGGAAACCTGGGGAACACCTTGGAGTGGAACACACCGTCTCTACACCCCATACCCAATTTGTAGGCCTAATGCAGTGTAGTTTGCAACAACTACTGAACGAGAGTCGGAAGACCGAAGCAATGGCGAGGAAACCTGGGGAACACCTTGGAGTGGAACACACAGTCTCTACACCCCATACCAAATTTGTAGGCCTAATGCAGTGTAGTTTGCAATAACTACTAAACGAGAGTCGGAAGACCAAAGCAATGGAGAGGAAACCTGGGGAACACCTTGGAGTGGAACACACCGTCTCTACACCCCATACCCAATTTGTAGGCCTAATGCAGTGTAGTTTGCAACAACTACTAAACGAGAGTCGGAAGACCGAAGCAATGGCGAGGAAACCTGGGGAACACCTTGGAGTGGGACACACCGTCTCTACACCCCATACCCAATTTGTAGGCCTAATGCAGTGTAGTTTGCAACAACTACTAAACGAGAGTCGGAAGACCGAAGCAATGGCGAGGAAACCTGGGGAACACCTTGGAGTGGAACACACCGTCTCTACACCCCATACCCAATTTGTAGGCCTAATGCAGTGTAGTTTTCAACAACTACTAAACGAGAGTAGGAAGATCGAAGCAATGTGGACGAAACCTGGGGAACACCTTGGAGTGTAACACACCGTCTCTCTACACCCCATACCCAATTTGTAGGCCTAATGCAGTGTAGTTTGCAACAACTACTAAACGAGAGTAGGAAGATCGAAGCAATGGAGAGGAAACCTGGGGCACACCTTGGGGCGGCAGACACCGTTAGTAGGCCCTACCAAAGTAGCAGCCCCAATGCAGTTTTATAATTCCTAGAGGCTGAAAACAAGACTATTGACGCTCTACTTTTTTCAAAGGAGGACAGCTGTATTGAGTGGCGCAGACAGACACAGGTAGTAGGCCTTAAACCAAAAATGTGGCTCACTGCAGTTTAAAAAAGGTTACAGGGGTACACAGGCAGCATTGCTCTGGGCAGTGGAGGACAATTTCAATAGTGGACCGCAGACAGACTTTGTACGCCTACTATTAAAAAAAGGATGCTCTATGCAATTAAAAATAGGTTCCAGGGGTCCACGGGCAGCAGTGGTGTGGTCAGTGGACGAGTATTGGAAGGAGGGACCGCAGACAGGCGTAGTAGGCCTAACATAACAAAATTAGGTTGTAGGCACTTTAAAATTGGTTCCAGGGGTACACGTGCAGCAGTGGTGTGGTCAGCGGAGGACAATTTGAATTAAGGACTGCAGACAGACTTTGTAGGCTGTCCCCTGTGGACCATGCATCCAACACATTAACCCAGTGCGCCGTAATGGACACGTAACTTTTTGTGGACATGCCTACTGGTCCATGCGTCTCTTGTCAGGTGCACCTTTCTACTGTTTGATTGCCTGAGTGCTATGACAATGCAGACTTTTTCATGCCGGTGGAGGGCTGGGATGGCTTTTCTCGCAAAAGAAATGTCGAGTGTGTAGCTTGAACCGTGATACATCGTAGTTCATCTGGGCTTTCTAAATATAAAACAAAGAAAAAAAGGAGGCTCCATGCACTTTCAGCTGGGTTCCAGGGGTACACGGCTAGCATTGGTCTGGTCAGTGGAGGCCTAGTGGAAGGAGGGACCGCAGACAGGCTTCGAAGGCCTAACATAATAAATTAGGGCTGTGGGCACTTTAACATTGGTTCCAGGGGTACACGGGCAGCAGTAGACTGGTCAGTGGAGGCCTAGTGGAAGGAGGGACCGCAGACAGGCTTCGAAGGCCTAACATAATAAATTAGGGCTGTGGGCACTTTAACATTGGTTCCAGGGGTACACGGGCAGCAGTAGACTGGTCAGTGGAGGCCTAGTGGAAGGAGGGACTGCAGACAGGCTTCGAAGGCCTAACATAATAAATTAGGGCTGTAGGCACTTTAACATTGGTTCCAGGGGTACACGGGCAGCAGTAGACTGGTCAGTGGAGGCCTAGTGGAAGGAGGGACCGAAGACAGGCTTCGAAGGCCTAACATAATAAATTAGGGCTGTGGGCACTTTAACATTGGTTCCAGGGATACACGGGCAGCAGTAGACTGGTCAGTGGAGGCCTAGTGGAAGGAGGGACCGCAGACAGGCTTCGAAGGCCTAACATAATAAATTAGGGCTGTAGGCACTTTAACATTGGTTCCAGGGGTACACGGGCAGCAGTAGACTGGTCAGTGGAGGCCTAGTGGAAGGAGGGACCGCAGACAGGCTTCGAAGGCCTAACATAATAAATTAGGGCTGTAGGCACTTTAACATTGGTTCCAGGGGTACACGGGCAGCAGTAGACTGGTCAGTGGAGGCCTAGTGGAAGGAGGGACCGCAGACAGGCTTCGAAGGCCTAACATAATAAAATTGGGCTGTAGGCACTTTGAATTCTCTTGCAGGGGTACACAGGCAGTGGGCACCATTGGTGTTGTCAGCGGCGGCCGATTGTAATGAGTGTCTGCCAGTTAGTAGTCCCAAAAAATCAATACATGTTAATGTCTCGCATTACAACAAAAAGAAAAACCAAAAGGGTGCAATAATTAGGTACAGGGTTGGGCTCCTCTGCGTAGTTTCAGACCTAGTAATTTTGCACAAAGTATTTACTTGGGTAAATATAGGACACTGCCCCTGACTATGTTAAGTACCATCATACATGTCAACACAATGGTATTGTCAGTGGCAGTAATTTACAGATGTCAGCGCATAGACTAAACATAGGTGTAACTGTGAGAGATAATTGTGCAAGTGGTAGAGCAATGTTTGAGCTGGGGGTGGGTGAACTCTCTTGTGGCAGGCGGTACATGCCCAGGGCCCCTCATGTTACAACAGTGTGTCTGACGTTGGGTGCGCACCACCACCGCCAGAGACACTTTATTGTACTATGAGGGACCCAGTGGCAGTGCCGTAGACCAAAAGCGGGCACACCCACCTCTTCAGACAAACAGCACTCTCACGGGTGCTTGCGCCAAGTGGCGATACCACGGCCCCGTGTGGGGAGTTTGGCCATTTAGGGAGGTGTAAACATGTCGTATGCTGGACAATCAGCTGCTGCAAATTACGAGATTGGTAAAGTCATTCAGAGTAGTCCACAGGCAATACCTTTTCATAGGAAAGCTAGGTGTCGGCCGGGCACGGTGGGGCAAAATAATTCGAAATCCAGTTGTGGTTCATTTTAATGAAGGTTAGATCATCAACATTTTGGGTGGCCAGACGAGTCCTTTTTTCGGTTAATATTGAACCTGCAGCACTGAATACTTTCTGATAGGACACTAGCTGCCGGGCAAGCAAGCTCCTGCAATGCATATTCTGCCAATTCTGGCCAGGTGTCTAATTTGGATGCCCAGTAATCAAATGGGAATGACAGTTGAGGTAGAACATCGATAAGTGATGAAAAATAGTTAGTAACCATACTGGACAAATGTTGTCTCCTGTCACTTTGAATTGATGCAGCAGTACCTGTCCTGTCTGCGGTCATAGCAAAATCACTCCACAACCTGGTCAGAAAACCCCTCTGTCCAACGCCACTTCGGATTTCTGCACCTCTAACACTTCTGTTCTGCTGCACCCTGCTGCTCGTGTGAGAACGATCACGGGCGCTGTGTGCTGGGAATGCCTGAAGCAAACGGTCAACAAGAGTTGATTGTTTGGTTGCTAATATTAGTTCCAAGTTCTCATGTGGCATAATATTTTGCAATTTGCCTTTATAGCGAGGATCAAGGAGGCAGGCCAACCAGTAATCGTCATCGTTCATCATTTTAGTAATGCGTGTGTCCCTTTTGAGGATACGTAAGGCATAATCCGCCATGTGGGCCAAACTTCCAGTTGTCAAATCAGCGGTTGTGCTTGGTTGAGGGGCAGTTTCAGGCAAATCTACGTCACTTGTGTCCCTCAAAAAACCAGATCCCGGCCTTGCCACGCCACCAATTTCCAGTGGCCCCGGAAAAGCTTCCTCATAAAAAATATACTCATCCCCATCATCCTCCTCGTCCTCCTCCTCTTCGCCCGCTACCTCGTCCTGTACACTGCCCTGACCAGACAATAGCTGACTGTCATCAAGGCTTTCCTCTTCCTCTGCTGCAGACGCCTGATTTTTTATGTGCGTCAAACTTTGCATCAGCAGACGCATTAGGGGGATGCTCATGCTTATTATGGCGTTGTCTGCACTAACCAGCCGTGTGCATTCCTCAAAACACTGAAGGACTTGACACATGTCTTGTATCTTCGACCACTGCACACCTGACAACTCCATGTCTGCCATCCTACTGCCTGCCCGTGTATGCGTATCCTCCCACAAAAACATTACAGCCCGCCTCTGTTCGCACAGTCTCTGAAGCATGTGCAGTGTTGAGTTCCACCTTGTTGCAACGTCTATGATTAGGCGATGCTGGGGAAGGTTCAAAGACCGCTGATAGGTCTGCATACGGCTGGAGTGTACGGGCGAACGGCGGATATGTGAGCAAAGTCCGCGCACTTTGAGGAGCAGGTCGGATAACCCCGGATAAGTTTTCAGGAAGCACTGCACCACCAGGTTTAAGGTGTGAGCCAGGCAAGGAATGTGTTTCAGTTGGGAAAGGGAGATGGCAGCCATGAAATTCCTTCCGTTATCACTCACTACCGTGCCTGCCTCAAGATCTACTGTGCCCAGCCACGACTGCGTTTCTTTCTGCAAGAACTCGGACAGAACTTCCGTGGTGTGTCTGTTGTCGCCCAAACACTTCATAGCCAATACAGCCTGCTGACGCTTGCCAGTAGCTGCCCCATAATGGGACAACTGGTGTGCAACAGTGGCAGCTGCGGATGGAGTGATTGGGCGACTGCGATCTGTGGACGAGCTCTCGCTTCTGCAGGAGGACGAGGAGGAGGAGGAGGGGGTGCGAACGCCTGCAGCCAACTGTTTTCTAGACCGTGGGCTAGGCAGAACTGTCCCGAAATTGCTGTCCCCTGTGGACCCTGCATCCACCACATTCACCCAGTGTGCCGTGATGGACACGTAACGTCCCTGGCCATGCCTACTGGTCCATGCATCTGTTGTCAGGTGCACCTTTGCACTCACAGATTGCCTGAGTGCATGGACGATGCGCTCTTTAACATGCTGGTGGAGGGCTGGGATGGCTTTTCTCGAAAAGAAGTGTCGACTGGGTAGCTCGTAGCGTGGTACAGCGTAGTCCATCAGGGCTTTGAAAGCTTCACTTTCAACTAACCGGTAGGGCATCATCTCTAACGAGATTAGTCTAGCTATGTGGGCGTTCAAACCCTGTGTACGCGGATGCGAGGATAAGTACTTCCTTTTTCTAACCAGAGTCTCATGTAGGGTGAGCTGGACTGGAGAGCTGGAGATCGTGGAACTAGCAGGTGTGCCGGTGGACATGGCAGACTGAGAGACGGTTGGAGACGGTATTATTTCCGCCTGTGCCCTAGATGCAGTGTTTCCTACTACGAAACTGGTGATTCCCTGACCCTGACTGCTTTGGCCTGGCAAAGAAACCTGCACAGATACTGCAGGTGGTGCGGAAAATGGTGGCCTTACAGTGACGGCAGGGATGTAGCGTTGGTGAGTAGCTTCATTGGCCGAGGGTGCTACAACCTTAAGGGACGTTTGGTAGTTAGTCCAGGCTTGCAAATGCATGGTGGTTAAATGTCTATGCATGCAACTTGTATTCAGACTATTCAGATTCTGACCTCTGCTTAAGGTAGTTGAACATTTTTGACAGATGACTTTGTGCGGATCAATTGGATGTTGTTTACAAAAATGCCAGACTGCACTCTTTCGAGCCTCGGATCCCTTTTCAGGCATTGCAGACTGAGCTTTAACCGGATGGACACGCTGTCCTCCAACAGTTTTTGGCTTTGCCACGCGTTTTGTCCCATCTACGGGCCCGGCAGATGGAACCTGTTGCGATGTTGATGCCTGCTGCGGCCCCTCCTCCTCTGCTTCAGAACTACTGCCGCCTGCACCCTGTTCCCCCAATGGCTGCCAATCGGGGTCAACAACTGGGTCATCAATAACCTCCTCTTCTAGCTCGTGCACAACTTCGTCTGTGTCACCGTGTAAGTCGGTGGTAGAGCGTTCGTGACGGGGCAACATAGTCTCATCAGGGTCTGATTCTGGATCAGTACCCTGTGAGGGCAATGTTGTGGTCTGAGTCAAAGGACCAGCATAGTAGTCTGGCTGTGGCTGTGCATCAGTGCACTCCATGTCAGATTCAACTTGTAATGGGCATGGCCTGTTAACTGCTTCACTTTCTAAGCCGTTGTGTCGCCTGCTGCATCCTTCTCTGTTGTTGTTTTTGCTGAAGAGGACAAGGAAGCGACTTGTCCCTGACCGTGAACATCCACTAACGACGCGCTGCTTTTACATTTACCAGTTTCAAAAGAGGAGGCAAAAGAGCTAGAGGGGTTGAGTCAGCAAGGTAAGCCAAAACTTGCTCTTGCTGCTCCGGCTTTAAAAGCGGTTTTCTTACTCCCAGAAAAGGGAGCGTTCGAGGCCTTCTGTAGCCAGACGACGAACCTGGCTCCACAGGTCCAGACTTAGGTGCAATATTTTTTTTCCCACGACCACCTGGTGCTCCACTACCACTACCATCATTACCAGCTGACAATGAACGCCCACGGCCACGACCTCTTCCACCAGACTTCCTCATTGTTTTAAAAACGTAGCCAAAGTAACGGTATTTGTTGCTGTCAAACAACTTACACGGTGAGCTATAACTTCAGTATGATTTAGATATCCCTTTACAGGTGGGTGAGACCGCAAGGAAAATCAGGCACAATGTTACACACTCTGTTTTCGGTGGCACCAAATGAGAGAGATGCCACACACGCAGGACTGTCACTCAAGCAGAAATGTCAATATTGATCTCCCACTTTTTTTTTTTATTTGTTCAGGGAGAATTTAGAAACCAAATAAAAAAAAAAATAGGCTTTCTATGGCCCACTATTTGAGAGAGAGAGATGGCACACCCAGGAGTCAAGACTGTCACACAAGCAGAAAGGGTAATATTAATCTCCCACTGATTTTTTTTTATTTTTTCAGGGAGACTTTAGAAACAAAATAAAATAAAATGATTTTTTCAGGAAGAATTTAGAAACCAAATAAAATAAAATGATTTTTTTCAGGAAGAATTTAGAAACCAAATAAAATAAAATGATTTTTTCAGGGAGAATTTAGAAACCAAATAAAAAACAAAAACAAATAGGCTTTCTATGGCCCACTATTTGAGAAAGAGAGAGAGATGGCACACCCAGGAGTCAGGAGTGGCACACAAGCAGAAAGGGCAAGATTAATCTCCCACTGATTTCTTTTTGATTTTTTCAGGGAGAATTTAGAAACACAATAAAAAAAAAAATAGGCTTTCTATGGCCCAGTGCCCACTATTTGAGAGAGAGAGATGGAACACCCAGGAGTCAAGACTGTCACACAAGCAGAAAGGGCAATATTAATCTCCCACTGATTTTTTTTTTTTTTCAGGGAGACTTTAGAAACAAAATAAAATAAAATGATTTTTTCAGGAAGAATTTAGAAACCAAATAAAATAAAATGATTTTTTCAGGGAGAATTTAGAAACCAAATAATAAAAAAAAATAGGCTTTCTATGGCCCAGTGCCCACTATTTGAGAGAGAGAGATTGCACACCCAGGAGTCAAGACTGGCACACAAGCAGAAAGGGCAATATTAATCTCCCACTGATTTCTTTTTGATTTTTTCAGGGAGAATTTAGAAACACAATAAAAAAAAATAGGCTTTCTATGGCCCACTATTTGAGAAAGAGAGATGGCACACCCAGGAGTCAGGAGTGGCACACAAGCAGAAAGGGCAATATTAATCTCCCACTGATTTCTTTTTGATTTTTTCAGGGAGAATTTAGAAACACAATAAAAAAAAAAATAGGCTTTCTATGGCCCAGTGCCCACTATTTGAGAGAGAGCGATGGCACACCCAGGAGTCAAGACTGTCACACAAGCAGAAAGGGCAATATTAATCTCCCACTGATTTTTTTTTTTTTTTTCAGGGAGACTTTAGAAACAAAATAAAAAAAAAACATAGGCTTTCTATGGCCCACTATTTGAGAGAGAGCGATGGCACACCCAGAAGTCAGGAGTGGCACACAAGCAGAAAGGGCAATATTAATCTCCCACTGATTTCTTTTTGATTTTTGCAGGGAGAATTTAGAAACACAATTAAAAAAAATAGGCTTTCTATGGCCCAGTGCCCACTATTTGAAAGAGAGAGATGGCACACCCAGGAGTCAGGAGTGGCACACAAGCAGAAAGGGCAATATTAATCTCCCACTGATTTCTTTTTGATTTTTTCAGGGAGAATTTAGAAACACAATAAAAAAAATAGGCTTTCTATGGCCCAGTGCCCACTATTTGAAAGAGAGAGATGGCACACCCAGGAGTCAGGAGTGGCACACAAGCAGAAAGGGCAATATTAATCTCCCACTGATTTCTTTTTGATTTTTTCAGGGAGAATTTAGAAACACAATAAAAAAAAAAATAGGCTTTCTATGGCCCACTAGTTGAGAGAGAGAGATGGCACACCCAGGAGTCAGGAGTGGCACACAAGCAGAAAGGGCAATATTAATCTCCCACTGATTTTTTTTTAATTTTTTCTGGGAGTATTTAGAAACCCAATAAAAAAAAAAATTAATAGGCTTTCTATGGCCCACTATTTGAGAGAGAGATGGCACACTCAGGACTGGCACAGAAGCCCAAAGGCCAATATTAATCTCCCACTGTTTTTTTTTTATCAGGGAGAATTTATAAATCCCACAAAAAAAAACCAGAAAAATGAAAAGGCTTTCTATGGCCCACTATGTGAGAGAGGTGGCACACACAGGGATGGCACTCTAGCAGAAATGCCAATCTTAATCTCCCACAAAAAAAAAAAACAGGGACTGTCCTACAATTACTATCTCCCTGCAGTAATCTCAGCCAGGTATGGCAGGCAGCAATAAGGAGTGGACAAATTAAATAAAAAGTGTGGACAAACAAACAAGATAGCTGTGCAGAAAGGAAGGAACAACAGGATTTGTGCTTTGAAAAAAGCAGTTGGTTTGCACAGCGGCGTACACACAGCAATGCAGCTATCAGGGAGCCTTCTAGGGCAGCCCAATGAGCTACAGCGCTGAGGGAAAAAAAATGTAGCTTCCACTGTCCCTGCAAACAAAAGGTGGTGTTGGACAGTGGAAATCGCTACAGCACAAGCGGTTTGGTGGTTAATGGACCCTGCCTAACGCTATCCCTGCTTCTGACGAAGCGGCAGCAACCTCTCCCTAGGCTCAGATCAGCAGCAGTAAGATGGCGGTCGGCGGGAACGCCCCTTTATAGCCCCTGTGACGCCGCAGACAGCAAGCCAATCACTGCAATGCCCTTCTCTAAGATGGTGGGGACCAGGACCTATGTCATCACGCTGCCCACACTCTGCGTCCACCTTCATTGGCTGAGAAATGGCGCTTTTCGCGTCATTGAAACGCGACTTTGGCGTGAAAGTCGCATACCGCATGGCCGACCCCACACAAGGGTCGGATCGGGTTTCATGAAACCCGACTTTGCCAAAAGTCGGCGACTTTTAAAAATGAACGATCCGTTTCGCTCAACCCTATTCAGGAGTTAGTTTCTCCGGTGGATCAGCTTGCTGCTAGGGTACAGGGTATTTCAGATTATATTGTTCAGACTCCTGCCTTAGAACCTAAGGTTCCCACTCCTGATTTATTCTTTGGTGACAGATCCAAATTTTTGAGTTTCAAAAATAACTGTAAACTGTTTTTTGCATTAAGACCCCGGTCTTCTGATGATCCTATTCAGCAGTTTAAAATCATCATATCTCTGCTGCGTGGTGACCCACAGGATTGGGAATTTTCCCTGGAAACTGGCAATCCTGCTTTGCTTAATGTTGATTCTTTCTTTCAAGCATTTGGGTTGTTGTATGATGAGCCTAATTCTGTGGATCAGGCTGAGAAAATCTTGTTGGCCCTGTGTCAAGGTCAAGAAGCGGCAGAATCGTATTGCCAGAAATTTAGAAAATGGTCTGTACTGACTAAATGGAATGAGGATGCCTTGGCGGCAATTTTCAGAAAGGGTCTTTCTGAATCCATTAAAGATGTTATGGTGGGGGGCGTGTCCTAGCTGGCCATGTGAGCGGTCGCAGGGAAGAGCGCTCCCGCTGCCAGTAGGACAAATAATCCTGTTTTAACCCCGACTTGCGGGGATACTTACAATCCTCCGGCTAGCTGAAGGTCCGGAGAGGGCAGCGGTGAGGAGCGGTGGGTCCGGAGTCGGCGGCGATGACCAAGAGGCGGCAGAGAGACGCTGGCACCGGCGATGCAGGAGCCAACCGAGATGGCGCCGATATGAGGGAGGACGCCGAGAAGGAGAACGCCGCATGTCAGCGGCACATGGAGGTGGCCGCAAAGCTGCAGCAGTATGCCAGAGTGGAGGCTGCTGAGGAGCAGCAGGAGCTGCAGGAGCAGGATCTGGAGCTGGAGCTGACCAGGAGGTGGAGGAAACAAGCGCAGCCGAGCAGCATGAGGTACAGAGGGGGAAAGAAGGAGGCAGCATGGCGGGGACTAGTGGGGGACCTGGAGGCATACCGCAGGGAGAGGAGCCGACCCTTAGGGATGTAATCACCCTGATCTCCTCGTGCCAGCAATCCCTGAATTCCTTGGCCCAGCAGATGCAGGAAGTTAAAGGGGACACGGCACAGATTAATGCGGCTCTGCAGAAAATGGACAAACGTATAGGAGTGGTGGAGGAGAGGGTGAGCACGGCAGAAGATCACAAAGTTAAGCTACAAAAAGCTGAAAAGAAGTTCGCCCAAGCAATAGCCAAGCTCGCTGCCAAAAATGAGGATCTGGAAAATAGGTCCAGAAGAAATAATATACGTATAGTGGGGCTGCCTGAAAAGACTGAGGGGAGAAATCCTACTGAGTTTGTGGAGAACTGGCTGCTGGAGAAGATTGGGAGCACAGAATTGACAAAAGTCTTTGCTGTTCAACGTGCTCATAGGGTCCCGCCGCAGCCCCCTGCCCCAGGAGCAAATCCCCGTACCATGCTTGCTAAAATACTGAACTACAGGGACAGAGATATTATTCTCAGGAAGGCTAGAGAGATGGAAGATCTGACGGCTGGAGGTCAGAAAATTGCCATTTATCCGGATTATTCAGCTGCAGTTCAGAAGCAGCGGATGAAGTTTACTGGAGTCAAGCGGCGACTGAGGGAGCTGGGAGTGCAGTACTCAGTGATGTTTCCCGCCAAGCTGAGACTGGTGGCTTTTAATAAGACACATTTATTCCTGACACCGGAGGACGCTACCCAGTGGCTTGACACCAATGAGAAAAAGTTGAAAGGAGTGGGAGACTGACATGCCGGTGAGATTTGGCTGGAAATTGGTTCCTCTGTTGTTGGCGGAGAGTTTTGCGCTTGTTAGCGTCGGTTAAAAAAGTTGAGCAACTGCTGAGAGTTCTGCTAGGCCATATTGAGGACTGGCCGGAGGGAACAGTACTGTCTACCAAATGTGGGGGAGGAGGGCTATGACGGATATTGTAAATTGGTTTACTATTTTTCTTATATGTCATAGAAGTGCTTTGATAAGTTATAATAAAATTAAAGTTAGGGGAAATTATGTTTAGTGTGGCAGCGGGACGCGAATGGAGAGGGTTAAGTGAGGGAGAGTGTTTGCAGTGGGCAGTGGAGCCCCACTCTTGCTGAGAGGAAAAATGTGTTACATTGGGAGGGTTAGGGGGGTAAGTTGGGAGGAGGTAGGGGGGCGGGAGAGGGTAGGGGGGTGGGAGGGGTGGGGTAGCTCATACTTGGGAAATTGGATACTATGAGAAATGATGAGCCACAGGGGGGGAGAATGTATTAAAATATTGAGCTGGAATGTGAGAGGTCTGGCGGATAAAACACGGCGAGCGGCAAGTTTGCAGTATGTCCGAGAGCAGAAGGTCTCAATGATATGTCTGCTGGAGACGCATTTAGTGCGGGAGAGGGTGAACGTATTGAATAGGCGCTGGATACAGAAAGCATATCATTCTACTTTCTCGACGTATTCTAGGGGTGTGTCTGTGTTGATTCCTGCTGGGGTGCAATATGAGGAGGTAGCGGTAAAAGAAGATTTGGATGGTCAGTATGTGGTGGTGAAATGTAAAATGAATGGAGTATTGATGTGTATAGCGGCAATGTATATTCCGCCCCCATACTCAAGCAAGAAGATAAGAGAGGTGCTGGAGAGGGTAGAGCGCTGGGGACCGTTACCATTACTAATTATTGGCGACCTTAATAATATATGTGATGACTTTTGGGACAAGAACAAAAACCCCCAGAATAGGACGGCGGGACATACCACTACGTTTGGGTCTTATGTCGGGGAAGTGGGCATGGTTGATTTATGGAGAGTTAGGCATATCGGGGAAAGGGCGTATTCATGCTACTCACCAGCTCATGGTACGCTGTCTAGGATTGATCCGGCACTGGGTAACCGATTATTAGATACGATGGTGGGAGACGTGAGATATTTACCTAGGGCTCTCTCAGACCATAGTCCAGTTGAAGTGGAATTCAGACCAGTGGGGATACGGAACGGGAGCAGAAGGGAGTGGAAAATTCACCCTAATTGGCTACACAGTATAGATTTGGAGAAGATTAAGAAGGAATTAGTGGAATTTTTTGAGATAAATGAGGGAAGTGTAGATGTGCTTAATGTGTGGGAAGCCATGAAAGCGTACTTGAGAGGGCTGTTATTTAGGGATATTAGCAGGTGTAAGCGGAAATCGAGAGAGGCAGAGAGGTTGGCGATAGATGGGCTGAGGGTGGCTGAAGATGAGATGGTAATAATGGGTACTTTGGAGGCTGGGAGGAGGTTAAAAGCAGCTCAAAACCAGCTAGAGGCGGTTTTGCTGAGTAAGGCTGAAAGGAAGAGGGAATTCATGAATCTGGCCTATTATCAGGAGGGTGAATCAGTGGGTCATTTGCTGTCGCTGGTGGCATCTGTTCAGAGAAATACATCCTTTGTTCATTCTCTGGTGACTGGGAGTGGTGTTGCTGTTTCGGAGACTTCAGAGATTTTGGAGACTTTTGCAGATTTTTACGCAGACCTATACTCCTCTCGGGCAGATGGGTCAATGGAGGACACGGTGGCGTTCCTTGAGGAGTTGGAGCTCCCGAGGTTGAGTGACAGGGATAGGGAGGATTTGGAGGCTCCCATTACGGAGGAGGATTTGGGACGGGCATTACAGTCGATGGCTAATGGGAAGGCGCCTGGCGTAGACGGATTTCCTGCTGAAATTTATAAAAACTTGGGGGAAGTGTTGATCCCTAAATTGAAGGTGGTTTTGGAGGAGGCTAGGATTGGCGGAAGGCTGCCGGCATCTATGCGGGAGGCCACAATAGTGGTGATTCCAAAGGAGGGGAAAGACCTGACACAGCCGGATTCATATCGACCAATTTCTTTACTTACTATTTATGTTAAACTCCTGGCTAAGGTGTTGGCGATGAGGTTGTTATTTCTGGCCTGGTACACTCAGATCAATCTGGCTTTATGCCTGATAGGTCAACTGCGATCAACTTGCGAAGACTATATGTGAACTTGCAACTCAGAGCTGATAACTGTGGCCAGAGAGTTATTGCATCTTTAGACGCTCACAAGGCGTTCGATAGTGTGGAGTGGGGGTATCTGGCAGGTGTTGCGAAGAATGGGGTTTGGACGCAGTTCATATCCTGGATTCAATTAATGTACTCGATGCCGATGGCCAGGGTTAGGGTAAATGGGGAGTTGTCACGGACCATACAATTGGCTAGAGGGACGAGGCAGGGGTATCCGCTTTCCCCCCTTTTGTTTGCTCTGGCAGTGGAGCCGCTGGCTGCTACACTTCGACGGTCTGATGAGATGACGGGATTTAAATATGGGATGATTGAAGAAAGGGTGGCGTTGTATGCGGACGACATTTTGTTGTTTCTGGCTGATCCAGTTGCGTCCTTGGAGGGAGCCTTGGGATTATTGAACGATTTGGATCAGTGTCGGGGCTTAGGATAAACTGGAGTAAGTCTATCTTGTTTAAGGTGCACGATGTGGAGGGGGAACCATTGGAGGATGGGCAACTGGATGTGACGAGTAAATTTAAGTACCTGGGAATATGGGTATCTATGCCGGTCACTGACTATATACATGAGAATCTGACTCCAATCTTGGGTGTCCTCAAGGCAAAAGTGGATGCATGGCTTAAGCTGCATTTGTCAGTGGTAGGTAGGGTGAATCTTATCAAAATGATTCTGATGCCAAAAATACTGTATATTCTTCACAATGCACCGGTCTGGATACCACGTGGGAAATTTAGACAGATCAACTCTCTGTTTAGTAATTTGATTTGGGGGAGGCAACATCCGCGTATTAAACTGGAGACACTTCAGCGACCCAAGGATGATGGGGGTCTGGCATTGCCTAACCCTGAATTGTACTTCCTTGCAGCCCAGAGTCAGCATCTAAGGGGCTGGGCGCATGAGGGGTCATCTGGAGCGGTACAGCGGTTGATGGAAGTGGTGACAAAAAGAAGGCCAGTGGTACAATGTTTGGAGGATGGATCCTTGGAGAGTTTGGGGAAGCTATACCCGACTTTGCTGTTGATACGCAGGCTGTGGAGCAGATTGAGGCATGTACGTGGGATCACGGACTTGACTAGATACTCGCCGTTATGGCATAATAACAATCTGAAAGAATTTGAAGCATTAGGGGTATTGATAGAATGGTTGGGCAAAGGGATTCAGTATGTGTATCAAATAACTGAACAAGGTGAACTGAAATCATTTTCCCAATTGCAGGTGGAATTTGGCCTTGGGAATGCAGGAGAGTATCAATATTTGCGGATGAGGCATGCCTTTGGAGCTCAGAGTAGGAACAGAGGTATTAGGATTCAAAGGGATATAGTACTGGAGTATGTGTGTAATGACGGGACGACTGGAGGAGTCATATCCACTCTGTACAGGGATCTGTTGCATACTTTCCTATTGGGGTTTCCAATAATGGCGAGAGCTAAATGGGAAAGAGATCTGGGCCCAATGGATAACGAGACTTGGGAGTCGGTGTTGGAATGGATCCCAAAACTGTCGCTGAGTGAACAGTATAGACTGTCACAGCTTTATGTGATACATAGAGTTTATAGGTCTCCGATGGTGCTATATAAGGCAGGATTGCGTAATGACTCTGAATGTCCGAGGTGTAGGTCTACGGATGCAGACATTTTCCATATGATGTGGACATGTCCGAGGTTGGTTGCCTTTTGGGTGGTAGTTTTAAGTCGTATGGAAGGTGTGTATGGATGCACGGTGCCTAGGGACCCAGTTGTCTGTTTGTTGGGATGCGTGGATGAGATTGGGGTGGATAAACACCTAAAGATAGCCATAGCTAGATTGTTGTACATGGCTAGGAAGGTGATAGCTAGAAACTGGATTAGGGAAGAGCCGCCGTCAAGAGGAGAATTTCTCCAGTACGTAAAACAGGGCCTGACACTAGAAAAAGGGATTTATAAGAAGAAAGGGAAAACTGAAACGTTCAATAAAATGTGGTCTCCATGGATTGCTATGGGATAGTAATGTGAAGTGTGGCCTATACGATTGGTTGAGGGATTAGATACTCTATTGTTTTAATGATGGTAGTAATTAACAAGATGAGCTGCTTTGTGGGGTGGGGGAGGGGGGCTTTGGGATCGAAGGGGGTTGTTTGAAGGGAGAGGGGGGGGAAATACTTTGTATTGAAAATGTAAATGAAACATGTTAATTGCCTTGTTATTCTTAATAAAAATTTATTTAAGCAAAAAAAAAAAAAGATGTTATGGTGGGGTTCCCCACGCCTGCTGGTCTGAGTGATTCTATGTCTCTGGCCATCCAGATTGATCGGCGCTTGCGCGAGCGCAGAGTTGTGCACACTGTGGAGTTGTCCTCTGAGCAGAGCCCTGAGCCTATGCAGTGTGATAGGATTTTGTCTAGAGCTGAACGTCAAAGATTCAGGCGTCAGAATAGGTTGTGTTTTTACTGCGGCGATTCTGCTCATGTTATTTCTGATTGCCCTAAGCGTACAAAGAATCGCTAGTTTTGCTAGTTCTGTTGCCATCAGTACTATACAACCTAAATTTCTGTTATCTGTGACCTTGATCTGCTCATTATCATCATTTTCTGTCATGGCATTTGTGGATTCAGGCGCCGCTCTGAACTTAATGGACTTAGAATTTGCCAGACGTTGTGGTTTCCCCTTGCAGCCTTTGCAGAACCCTATTCCTTTGAGGGGCATTGATGCTACACCGTTGGCTAAAAATAAACCTCAGTTTTGGACACAGCTGACCATGCGCATGGCGCCAGCCCATCAGGAAGATTGTCGTTTTCTGGTGTTGCATAATTTGCATGATGATATTGTGCTGGGTTTCCATGGTTGCAGCTACATAATCCGGTGTTAGATTGGAAATCCATGTCTGTGACTAGTTGGGGTTGTCAGGGGGTTCATGATCATGATCCTTTGATGTCAATTTCCTCTTCCCCCTCTTCTGAAATTCCTGAGTTTTTGTCAGACTTCCAGGATGTATTCGATGAGCCCAAACCCAGTTCCCTTCCACCGCATAGGGACTGTGATTGTGCTATTGACTTGATTCCAGGTTGTAAGTTCCCTAAGGGCCGACTTTTCAACCTGTCTGTGCCAGAACATGCCGCCATGCGGAGCTATATTAAGGAGTCTTTGGAGAAGGGGCATATTCGGCCATCTTCTTCACCGTTGGGAGCGGGGTTCTTTTTTGTTGCCAAGAAGGATGGCTCCTTGGAACCCTGTATTGATTATCGCCTCTTGAATAAGATCACGGTCAAATTTCAATACCCTTTGCCTTTGCTTACTGATTTGTTTGCTAGGATTAAGGGGGCTAGCTGGTTTACTAAGATTGACCTTCGAGGGGCATATAATCTTATTCGTATTAACCCTGCTGTTCTGTTAGGTCAAAAATGACCGTTTTTGAAATTCTATAATGTTATAAAAATTCAGCGTGTGATTCTGAGACTTGAGGCTCCCTGACTTTTCGTCATTAGGGGGGTACTCTCTGTGGGAATTTTTTTTTTTTTAAATTTTTGTTTACTTTATTTGGTACAATTTTTTTTACACTTGTACTGTTCGGTCAAAAATGACCGATAGGCCTTTATTCAGCTCTCCAGACAATTTTTGACAAAAATAAAGGTGCTATCACCTCATTTTGAACTATATATTGCATCTACTACTATTTATCAATGTATCTGACTACTTTTGGTCAGAACAGATTTACACATACCAACATTTTCAAGTTGCGATACAGCCGACGGATTCGCTTCCAGTATAGCTATGCGCAATTTATTTCACTGGTTTTTATTTACCCTGCTGTTCATATAGATCTAGTTCCATTCAGTTGTCAACATTTCAAATTGTAAATCATGATTTTCTGATTTTCCATGTGTTTGCTGGTTGTACAGTATTACACTGTGCAATGCTGTCCTAAGCAGAATTCACCTAAAGTGTTGTACTGTGAGCTTTTTCCTGCTGCAGGGTGGTGTCTGCTCTGATCTTATCTGTAGACAGATAACATAGCAGTGTAGAGTTTCAGTTCAGCTGGAGACAACACAGAGTGAGCAGAGGTTCAGACGTCAGAGCTCTGAAGTCCCATTTTTACAGGTATGTTACAGATAAATTATTCTTTTATTCTAAAATTATTCAATATTCTCACTGCTGTGATAAAATGGATGATAGGGGGTTAGCATTAGGGTTGTGTAGACTCAATGTCTGCTTATGAGTACATATTCTCACTGCTGTGATAGAATGGATGATAGGGGGTTAGCATTAGGGTTGTGTAGACTCAATGTCTGCTTATGAGTACATATTCTCACTGCTGTGATAGAATGAGTGCATGCCTCATTTTTGTTTGCGACGCTCCAGCACCATAATCACAGGGCATATCTCAATGTGTGACGGGACGTTATTGTGTGTATTGTTGCGAAATTGTTTTGATTTTTTTTTTCATTCATTGTTTATGGATATATTTTATTTTTTCATTCAACAGTGATGCCTTACAGCATGAGAAGAAGACACTTCACCCAAGCTGAATTGGAGGAGTTTATAAACGACTCCGATACAGACGAGGATGTCCCACCTGAAAATGTCTCCGAAGAGGAGGACAACATTAGTGAGGATGAAGATATTGCCGAGAACTCGGATTCTGAGGGTGAATCTGATGTGGAAACCCCGACAACCGGTCTGACGCAAGAAATCAATTAAAAAAACAAAGATATCGTTTGGAAATTGCAGCCTCCTGCTCCGACTGGTAGAAGGTCTTCATCAAATGTCATCACAGATACTCCAGGTCCCACTAGATATGCAATTGCTAGAATTGATGACATTCAATCGGCATTCCTATTATTCATAAATATAGCCATGCAAAATATACTTATCCAAATGACAAACATTGAGGGAAAAAAGGTTTATGGCGATAAATGGAAGAACTTCGATGTGACGGCTATGAATGCTTACATCGGGTTACTTCTATTAGCTGGAGTATACAAATCATATGGAGAGTCCACTAAAAGTTTGTGGAATTCGGAAACGGGGCGCCATATATTTAGGGCCACCATGTCTTTAGAAAGACTCCACGAAATTTCCAGAGTTCTACGGTTTGATGACAAAATAGATAGATCTGAAAGAAGAAGCACAGATAAACTTGCCCCAATTAGGGATTTGTGGAGTAAATGGGTCGAGATACTCCCAAAATGTTATAATACCGTAGAAAATGTCACTGTTGATGAGCAGCTGGTGTCATTTAGAGGCAGGTGCCCATTCAGGCAATACATTCCAAGTAAACCAGCAAAATACGGTATAAAAATCTGTACTCTGTGTGACAGTAAAACATCATATGCTGCAAATGTTCAAGTATATATTGGAAAAAACCCTCTAGAAAGACCTGAAAAAAACCAAGGCATGAGGGTAGTTTTGGACTTGACCCATGGACTCAAAGGGAGAAACGTTACCTGTGACAATTTCTTCACATCCTACCAATTGGGGCAGATGTTCCAAAAAAACAATATAACTATGCTGGGTACTGTACGAAAAAATAAACCTGAACTTCCACAGGGTATCCTCAATAAGAGAGACGTACACAGTTCAATGTTTTATTTTACAAAGGACACTACGGTAGTGTCGTACGTTCCCAAAAAAAATAAACAAGTTATCCTCATGAGCACCATGCACCATGATGCAAAAATAAGTGAGAGAGATGACAGAAAGCCAGACATGATTCTTCACTATAACGCCACTAAAGGTGCTGTTGACACATTAGACCAGCTTGTAGGCACGTATACATGTAAAAGAAAAACAAATAGGTGGCCTATGATTCTCTTTTACAACCTGATCGATGTATCTGCCTATAATGACTTTGTATTGTGACGGGAAATAAACCCCAAATGGCAAGAAAAAAAATTACACAAACGACGGCTTTTTATTGAGGAATTGGGGAAGTCTCTCACTAATCCATATGTAAAAACACGGCCACGAAATCCAAGAAATGAGAGTGCAGAAAAAGTGGCCCGACAAATTCGAGAGCATGGTGGAGACGGCGAGCCAACAGCTTCGACCACCACTGATACTGAAACGGCTTCCACCATCGCAACCAGCTGCAAGCGAAAAAGATGCTCATTCTGTCCAACGTCCAGTAACCATAAATCTAATATTATGTGTTGCAAATGTGCAAAATACTTGTGCAAGCGTCATGTAAATTATACATGTGATCAATGCAAGTAATACATTGATCGCATTCATCATTTGTTTTTGACAAAAAACCTTTTTTTTTTTGAAAAGTTTGTATATAGTTTAGAATAAAGAAAAGTTTTTATGTGCAATATGAAGCAAATATTGCAAAAAATGTTAATTTATTTGATTCAAAAAATAAAAGTTTTTGATTTAATTTTTCATCTGATTATTGAAAACCATGTTCACATACAGTAAAACAATGCAACAGGTAATCAAATAACACTTGACCGGGAACAGTATAAGTGTATAAAAAACAACGTTTTTTGCCATTTTATAGAGAAAAAAGCTTTTTTTTTTGCCTTTGAAAAAAGTATATCTACATAATGTTTGATATTATTACTTATAGTTAACATTTAGATCAAGATTTTTTTGTTATCTGCAAAAATAATCAATTTTTACAAAAATCGAAAAAATACCATGTTCCCTTTTGGATATAAAAAAAATATAAAACAAGCTTTGTATTTTTTTTTTCTGGTATTTGAACAACCATCTTCACAAGCAATATAATAGTGCAAAAACTGTTTAAAAAACCACTTAGATTAGCTAAAAATGATTATTTTATAAGGACGGTCAAAAATGACCGGGAACAGTACAAGTGTATGTGAAATCTAAACAGAACAGCAGGGTTAAGCAGGGTGACGAATGGAAAACTGCATTTAATACGCCCGAAGGCCATTTTGAATACCTTGTGATGCCATTCAGACTCTCTAATGCGCCATCTGTGTTCCAATCCTTTATGCATGATATCTTTCGGAGTTATCTTGATAAAGTCATGGTGGTATATTTGGATGATATTTTGATTTTTTTCCAATGATTGGGAGTCTCATGTGAAACAGGTCAGGATGGTATTTCAGATCCTCCGTAATAATGCTTTATTTGTGAAGGGGTCAAAGTGCCTCTTTGGAGTGCAGAAGGTTTCTTTTTTGGGTTTCATTTTTTCTCCCTCATCTATAGAAATGGATCCGGTTAAGGTTCAGGCCATTCATGATTGGATTCAGCCCACATCTGTGAAGAGCCTTCAGAAATTCTTGGGCTTTGCTAATTTTTATCGTCGTTTCATTGCCAACTTCTCCAGTGTGGTTAAACCTCTGTCCGATTTGACAAAGAAAGGCGCTGATGTGACGAATTGGTCCTCCGCGGCTGTTTCTGCCTTTCAGGAGCTTAAACGCCGATTTACTTCTGACCCCTGTGTTGCGTCAACCAGATGTTTCTCTTCCATTTCAGGTTGAGGTTGACGCTTCTGAGATTGGGGCAGGGGCCGTTTTGTCTCAGAGGAATTCTGATGGTTCCTTGATGAAACCGTGTGCCTTCTTTTCTCGGAAGTTTTCGCATGCGGAACGCAATTATGATGTCGGCAATCGGGAGTTGTTGGCTATGAAATGGGCATTTGAGGAGTGGCGACATTGGCTTGAGGGGGCCAAGCACCGTATTGTGGTCCTGACCGATCATAAGAATCTGATTTACCTCGAGTCTGCCAAACGGCTGAATCCTAGACAGGCTCGATGGTCCCTGTTTTTCTCCCGTTTTGATTTTGTGGTCTCGTACATTCCTGGTACTAAGAATGTTAAGGCGGATGCCCTCTCTAGGAGTTTTTATCCTGATTCCCCTGGGGTTCTTGAGCCAGTCGGCATTCTGAAGGAAGGGGTGATTCTTTCTGCCATCTCCCCTGATTTACGACGGGTTCTTCAGGAATTTCAGGCTAATAAACCTGACCGCTGTCCAGTGGGGAAACTGTTTGTTCCTGATAGATGGACTAGTAAAGTGATTTCTGAGGTTCATTGTTCTGTGTTGGCTGGCCATCCTGGGATTTTTGGTACCAGAGATTTGGTTGGTAGGTCCTTTTGGTGGCCTTCTTTGTCACGGGATGTGCGTTCTTTTGTGCAGTCCTGTGGGATTTGTGCGCGGGCTAAGCCTTGCTGTTCCCGCGCTAGTGGGTTGCTTTTGCCATTACCGGTCCCCGAGAGGCCCTGGACACATATTTCTATGGATTTTATTTCCGATCTTCCTGTTTCCCAAAGAATGTCGGTTATCTGGGTTGTCTGTGACCGATTTTCTAAGATGGTTCATTTGGTGCCTTTGCCTAAATTGCCTTCTTTTTCTGATTTGGTTCCGTTGTTTTTTCAGCATGTGGTACGTTTGCATGGTATTCCGAAGAATATTGTGTCCAACAGAGGTTCCCAGTTTGTTTCTAGGTTTTGGCAGACCTTTTGTGCCAAGCTGGGCATCGATTTGTCTTTTTCTTCTGCATTTCATCCTCAGACAAATGGCTAGACTGAGCGAACTAATCAGACCTTGGAGACCTATTTGAGATGCTTTGTGTCTGCTGATCAGGATGATTGGGTGGCTTTTTTGCCATTGGCTGAGTTTGCCCTTAATAATCGGGCTAGTTCGGCTACTTTGGTTTCGCCCTTTTTTTGTAATTTTGGTTTTCATCCTCATTTTTCTTCTGGGCAGGTTGAGCCTTCTGACCTTCCTGGTGTGGATTCTGTGGTCGACAGGTTGCAGCAGATTTGGGCTCATGTGGTGGACAATTTGGTGTTGTCTCACGAGGAGGCTCAACGTTTTGCTAACCGTCGGTGGTGTGTTGGTTCTGTTATGACCTGGTGGTCAGGACAATAATGGACCTGGTGGTTAAGAGCACACGGAATGACCTGATAGTTACTGATAATATAGGACGAGCTCTGGGACGTGGGAACTCTGCTGACCTCAATCCCTAATCCTATCACACACACTAGAAATAGCCGTGGATTGCTCCTAACGCTCCCTATGCAACTCGGCACAGCCTAAGGAACTAGCTAGCCCTGAAGATAGAAAAATAAAGCCTACCTTGCCTCAGAGAAATTCCCCAAAGGAAAAGGCAGACCCCCACATATAATGACTGTGAGTAAAGATGAAAATACAAACACAGAGATGAAATAGATTTAGCAAAGTGAGGCCCGACTTACTGAACAGACTGAGGATAGGAAAGGTAGCTTTGCGGTCAGCACAAAAACCTACAAAAAGACGACGCAGAGGGCGCAAAAAGACCCTCTGCACCGACTCACGGTGCAGAGGCGCTCCCTCTGCGTCCCAGAGCTTCCAGCAAGCAAGACAACAAACAAAATAGCAAGCTGGACAGAAAAATAGCAAACCAGAGAAATACAAGCAGGCACTTAGCTTCTGCTGGGAAGACAGGTCACAAGAACGATCCAGGAGTGAACAAGACCAATACTGGAACATTGACAGGTGGCATGGAGCAAAGATCTAAGTGGAGTTAAATAGAGCAGCCAGCTAACGAATTAACCTCATCACCTGTGGAAGGAAACTCAGAAACACGCACAGCCACCAGAGGAAGTCCATGGATAGAACCAGCCGAAGTACCATTCATGACCACAGGAGGGAGCCCGACAACAGAATTCACAACAGTACCCCCTCCTTGAGGAGGGGTCACCGAACCCTCACCAGAGCCCCCAGGCCAACCAGGATGAGCCAAATGAAAGGCACGAACCAGATCGGCAGCATGAACATCAGAGGCAAAAACCCAGGAATTATCTTCCTGACCATAACCCTTCCACCTGACCAGGTACTGGAGTTTCCGTCTCGAAATACGAGAATCCAAAATCTTCTCCATCACATACTCCAACTCCCCCTCAACCAACACCGGGGCAGGAGGATCAACGGATGGAACCACAGGCGCCACGTATCTCCGCAATAACGACCTATGGAACACATTATGGATGGCAAAAGAAGCAGGAAGGGCCAAATGAAATGACACAGGATTGATAACCTCAGAAATCTTATACGGACCAATGAAACGAGGCTTAAACTTAGGAGAGGAAACCTTCATAGGAACATAACGAGACGACAACCAAACCAAATCCCCAACACGAAGTCGGGGACCCACACAGCGCCAGCAGTTAGCGAAACTTGGAGCCTTCTCCTGGGACAATGTCAAATTGTCCACCACATGAGTCCAAATCTGCTGCAACCTATCCACCACAGTATCTACACCAGGACAGTCCGAAGACTCAACCTGCCCTGAAGAGAAACGCGGATGGAAACCAGAATTGCAGAAAAACGGCGAAACCAAAGTAGCCGAGCTGGCCCGATTATTAAGGGCGAACTCAGCCAACGGCAAAAAGGACACCCAATCATCCTGATCAGCAGAAACAAAGCATCTCAGATATGTTTCCAAAGTCTGATTAGTTCGTTCGGTTTGGCCATTTGTCTGAGGATGGAAAGCCGAGGAAAAAGACAAATCAATGCCCATCTTAGCACAAAAAGATCGCCAAAACCTCGAAACAAACTGGGAACCTCTGTCAGAAACGATGTTCTCCGGGATACCATGTAAACGAACCACATGCTGGAAAAATAATGGCACCAAATCAGAGGAGGAAGGCAATTTAGACAAAGGTACCAAATAGACCATCTTAGAAAAGCGATCACAAACCACCCAAATGACCGACATCTTTTGAGAGACGGGGAGATCCGAAATAAAATCCATAGAAATATGCGTCCAGGGCCTCTTCGGGACCGGCAAGGGCAAAAGCAACCCACTGGCACGAGAACAGCAGGGCTTAGCCCGAGCACAAGTCCCACAGGACTGCACAAAAGAACGCACATCCCATGACAAAGACGGCCACCAAAAGGATCTAGCCACCAAATCTCTGGTACCAAAGATTCCAGGATGCCCAGCCAACACTGAACAATGAATCTCAGAGATAACTCTACTAGTCCATCTATCAGGGACAAATAGTTTCTCCGCTGGGCAACGGTCAGGTCTATCAGCCTGAAATTCTTGCAGCACCCGCCGCAAATCAGGGGAGATGGCAGACAAAATTACTCCCTCTTTGAGAATACCCGCCGGCTCAGGAATACCCGGAGAGTCAGGCACAAAACTCCTTGACAGGGCATCAGCCTTCACATTCTTAGAGCCTGGAAGGTATGAAACCACAAAATCAAAACGGGAGAAAAATAACGACCATCGAACCTGTCTCGGATTCAACCGTTTGGCAGACTCAAGATAAGTTAAATTCTTGTGATCTGTCAAGACCACCACACGATGCTTGGCTCCTTCAAGCCAATGACGCCACTCCTCGAATGCCCACTTCATGGCCAACAACTCTCGATTACCAACATCATAATTGCGCTCAGCAGGCGAAAACTTTCTAGAAAAGAAAGCACATGGCTTCATCACCGAGCCATCAGAACTTCTTTGCGACAAAACAGCCCCAGCTCCAATCTCAGAAGCATCAACCTCAACCTGAAACGGGAGCGAAACATCTGGCTGGCACAACACAGGGGCAGAAGAAAAACGACGCTTCAACTCCTGAAAAGCCTCTACAGCTGCAGAAGACCAATTGACCACATCAGCACCCTTCTTGGTCAAATCAGTCAACGGTTTAGCAACACTAGAAAAATTAGCGATGAAGCGCCGATAAAAATTAGCAAAGCCCAGGAACTTTTGCAGGCTCTTCACAGATGTCGGCTGAGTCCAATCGTAAATGGCCTGGACTTTAACAGGGTCCATCTCGATAGTAGAAGGGGAAAAAATGAACCCCAAAAATGAAACCTTCTGAACTCCAAAGAGACACTTTGACCCCTTCACAAACAAGGAATTCGCACGAAGGACCTGGAACACCATTTTGACCTGCTTCACATGAGACTCCCAATCATCCGAAAAGACCAGAATATCATCCAAATACACAATCAGGAATTTATCCAGGTACTCTCGGAAGATGTCATGAATAAAGGACTGAAATACTGATGGAGCATTGGAAAGCCCGAATGGCATAACCAGGTACTCAAAATGGCCCTCGGGCGTATTAAATTCTGTTTTCCATTCATCGCCTTGTTTAATACGCACAAGATTATACGCCCCTCGAAGATCTATCTTGGTGAACCAACTAGCCCCTTTAATACGAGCAAACAAATCAGACAGCAACGGCAAAGGATACTGAAATTTGACTCTAATTTTATTGAGAAGGCGGTAATCAATACAAGGTGTCAAAGAACCATCCTTCTTGGCCACAAAAAAGAACCCTGCTCCTAACGGTGATGACGACGGGCGAATATAGCCTTTCTCCAAGGATTCCTTTATATAACTCCGCATAGCGGCGTGTTCTGGCACAGATAAATTGAACAATCGGCCCTTAGGAAACTTACTAACAGGAATCAAATTAATTGCACAATCGCAATCCCTATGAGGAGGTAGGGCACTGGATTTTGGGAAATGAATTAGTGCTCACGCCGAAAACTGTGCTCATATAAAAAATGGTTTGATCTCACCAATCATGGACAAAGGGTCCCCATGCCAATGATGCAGGATCCCTAGGAGGGTCCAATAGTTGTGGGATGAAGAAATGGAAGCGGGGGACCTGTTTCCTAAGCCCCTGTCGTGCCCCAGCAATGACTCCTGTCCTTACAAGGACAGGCCCAAATCAGTCCCACTACGGACACCCTCCAATAAATGTTAGATGTAGATGAAAATAACGCCTCCCTACGCGTTTCTTCTCCAATCACGGAGATTCATCAGGGGAGTTCTTAATGGCCAAATGGCCAAAAAAGAGCTAACAAGTCCGTGGATAATATAAAGTAGTCCAGACGAGCAGAGCCCATACGCAGTGGCTGTATGGCTTTACAAAAAAAGGCAGACCAGTGTGCTGTCTGCCGGCAAGAAGATGAGTGAGTCAGCCCCACATGGCGTCTACTGCCTCCTAATAAACACTAGGCCACTCCCCCCTGGCCAGCTGAAAATAATAATAGCCCCCACCAGCCTATCGCGTAGACCCTCATCAGAATAGGGTCCCCGCCACACTCCCATCCTGGAGCACATGTCAAATCTCCCCCACATGTCTGCGGACACCACGTCGCTCAGTACGGCGAAACCGGAAGTGACGGCCACCAACCTATCACGTAGTCCCTCATTAAAGAAGGGTCCCCACCGCGCTCCCATCCTGGAGCGCATGTCAGATCTCCCCCACATATCTGCGGCCACCACGCCGCTCTGTACGGCGAAACCGGAAGTACCGGCGCCATATTAGATGGCCGACTTCCGGTGCGCCGCTGGAGTAATGCGTTCCTCCGCCGGAACGCAAGCGCTTGGCGCCTACGTATGCGAAGTGCGCCCACAGGAGCAATGCGCACCACCAGCGGCGTAACTTCCGGCGCGCCACAGCCAGGATGCGCTCCACCGGTGAGATGCAAGCTCCGGACGCCAAAGGATGATGTAAGCGTCCAGAGGAGCAGAAGAGTACACCACTGCAGCGCCGGGCCGAGCGCCTGATGACAGCCAAGGCGCCCGGTACTTACCCGGATACATACACTGCTACCCTCCGAAAATAACAACAAGGGGGGGGGGTAAAAGTGAGGGGAGTACTGGGAAGCATAGGGCATCCACATGCACCGCACCAATCCAATGAAGAGAATGTGCAGGAGCGGAAACCCTTATTGCTATTGCCCCCCATAACAGCATCCACCTCTCTCCCTAAATAAATAAATCGCCACCGATGCATCGTATAATACTGTTAGCCCACATTACAGAGTACATAGAAGTGGTCATAAAAGCCACATAGAATGACCAAATGGTACGAGTACCTCAGTAAATGTTCATACTGTATGCAGATAGTAAACAAGGGTGGTAGCTGGAAGTATCCAGACCAGTTGACCCACATTACAAGGTACACAAAAGTGGTCATAAAGGCCACATAAAAATGACCAAATAATACGAGTACATCAGTAAATATCCGAGCTGTATTCAGATAATTAACAAGGTGCTAGCTGGAAGTGTCCAGACCAGACGACATAGAGTATATATAAAGGGCCATAAATGCCACATAGAGTGACCAAGTACCCCAAAATTTCCGTAGATGCTCATATCAATTAGATTCTTGCAGAGGTGTTAGCTGGAAGTGTCCAGACTAAAACACCCCCAAAATGTACTTACAACAATCTGTATAAAATGATGTTCCTAATATATATGGCCAATAATGGCACATAGGATGACCAAATGATGCCAATGTGTCAATGAATGTCCCTTGTAGGGGATAGACAGAATGTGGCGAGAGGGCCAAAAGAGCCTCAAGGGAGGAGGGAATAAAGGACAATGCTAATCTAATGTTGTCACTAATTAGACGCCATTGTATAAAAACACACTGTAAAGATTGCCCACTAAAAGCGAGATTGCCCCTCCCTCCTGGGGGTTCAATCATGGAGAAAAAGTCCCCATTATCTAATGCCAGGAGACAGTCAAGAGGGGAACAACGTTACAGGGTAGTGGCCCCGCACCGATGCCTTGCAATAGTTTTGTTTATTACGACTGTTTCTAGAACAGGACATACCGGATACCACTTGACTGACTTATATATAGGTTTCATACAAATATGTTAGAGAAAATAGAACCATAAAAGTGTAAGAGCCCAGGAGGAGGAGGAAACTCAAGGACGACCCAGGGGATAGAGAGAAAGGATGCCAGAAACAACCTATAGAAAGCAGCTAAAATTGAGCTGATCATTAAGTCCATGAGGGTGACATGTGTCCAATGTAAAGATCCACCTTGTTTCTTTTTGTAATAAGATCTTGTCAAAGTCCCCCTCCTCTCAGCGGGGGGGGTAACCTTTGTCAATCCCCATGAAACTCATGACCTTGGCATTACCATCATGACAGGTGTTAACGTGTCTAGCAATGGGGGTATCTCTTCGATGACGGATATCCCCCAAATGCTCACCCACTCTCCTTCTGAGTTCCCTGATGGTTTTGCCGATGTACGTCATGTCACAAATACAGGATGCTCTATATATGACACCTTTCGATTTACAATTGATGAATTCCCTAATGGTATATGTTTTTTGCGTGTGGATATTATGGAATTCCTTACCCACCTGAATACTTTCACACGCTACACATGTGCCACATCTAGAGCATCCCTTAGGTCTATTTGGTAGCCAGGTCGTCTTGCTAGGTGTAGTCAGGTGACTATGTTCTAGTCGATCCCCTAATGTTTTACATTTTCTGTATGTGATTTGTGGTTGTGTACCCACAACACTTTTCAGATCATCATCCATAGCAAGTATGCCCCAGTGTTTATTAAGAATGGTCCTAACCAATGGAGCCCCATTGTCAAAGGCACAAATCATTCTGATGGTCTTATCACACTCTCTCCCCCTCTCCCGGGGTACCAACAAATTGCTTCTAGTTTGTCCTCTGGCATGATGGTATGCCTCCCTCAGCACCCGATCAGGGTACCCCCTGTCCAGGAACCTAGATCTAAGGTCCCTTGCCTTGATTTTAAAATCTGCATCATCCGAACAATTCCTCCTCAAACGAAGGTACTGCCCTTTGGGGATGCCTTTACGGAGAGAGTACGGGTGATGACTGTCCCATCTTAGTACAGAATTCGTAGACGTGGGTTTTCTAAAAATGGTGGTATCAAGGCCATCACCTCCACTCGTCTTGGAGATCAAAATGTCCAAAAATGGTAGACTGTTTTCCTCCATTTCAAAGGTGAACCTTAGACCTATATTGTTCCGATTCAATGATACCATGAATCTCTGAAAGGTCTCTCTAGTGCCTCTCCACAAAACAAAAACGTCATCTATATATCGAACTCCTCATTATTTTCCGAAAAGATGATACTATCCTCCCACCAGCCCAGGAACAGGTTGGCGTAGCTGGGCGCACAAGGGCTACCCATAGCGGTGCCCCTGAACTGGTGGAGGATCCGCCCATCAAAACAGAAATAGTTGTTATTGAGGACAAAGTTCAAAAGATTCAACACGAACTCATTATGGGGGGCATGTTGTTGGCCCCTCATCCCCAAAAAGTGCCGTACTCCCTGAATTCCATAGACGTGAGGTATAGATGAATACAACGACTCAACATCAATACTGACCCTGGCTCCAAGGAGATCCCCTCCAATCTCCGCAGGAGGTCCATGGTATCCCTAATATAGGAAGGGAGGGAGGTCACAAATGGTCTCAAAATCTGGTCAATATATGTCCCCGCATTCTGGCAAGTACTCCCTATTCCCGAGACTATGGGTCTCCCTTTCAGGGGGTCAGTGCCCTTATGGACCTTTGGGAGGGCATAAAAGGTAGCCATAACCGAGTGCTGAGGGAGGAGAAAAAGAAACTCTTCTTGGCCAATGAGTTTGTAAAGGACAGGAGTCATTGCTGGGGCACGACAGGGGCTTAGGAAACAGGTCCCCCGCTTCCATTTCTTCATCCCACAACTATTGGACCCTCCCAGGGATCCTGCATCATTGGCATGGGGACCCTTTGTCCATGATTGGTGAGATCAAACCATTTTTTATATGAGCACAGTTTTCGGCGTGAGCACTTATTTATTTTCTTTTGTACTGTTTTGTCCACTCTTTTAATGTTATTAGTAAAAGTTATGTTTTATTCTATTGGGTTATGCTCTTCTGGCTGTTTCCATAATTTACCCTAAGAGTAGTGCAACAGTTTGGTCTTTTTCCAGCTGAAGCTGTCTTACACTGGATTTGGGCTCATCAAATACATCCCGATAATCCGACAAAAACTCTGGTACTTCAGAAGGAGTGGAAGACGAGATAGACAAAAATGGAACATCACCATGTACCCCCTGGCAACCCCAGCTGGACACAGATGGCAACCCCAAAACGACCACATCATGCAGATTATGCAACACCAGAAAGCGGATATCCTCCTGATGTGCAGGAGCCATGCACATGTGTTGTGGATTCTGTTTTTGGGCTCCCTCTGGTGGTTACAGATGGTACTGGGTGACTTGTGTTCTCTGCGGTCTCTGGTGTCCACCTGTTCTATCAGGATATGGGAGTTTCCTGGCTTTCTTGTCATTTCCTCGCCGGCGATCAATGTAATCAGTGTGTCTTGCTACCTCTGCTTTCCGCTTCTGTAATCATCAGGACAAGCTAAGTTTTTGATTTTCCTGTTCCACGTTTTGCTTTATTTTTGTTTTAGTCCAGCTTGCAGTTATGTGATTCCTTGTTGCTGGTTGCTCTAGTGGGCTGATATTACTCCTCATGTTCCATGAGTTGGCACATGAGTTCAGGTAATTTCAGGATGGTTTTTTGTAGGGTTTTTCGCTGACCGCGCAGTTCACTTTTGTATCCTCTGCTATCTAGTTTTAGCGGGCCTCATTTTGCTGAATCTGTTTTCATTACTACGTATGTGCTTTCCTCTCATTTCACCGTCATTACATGTGGGGGGCTGCTATTTCTGTGGGGTGTTTCTCTGGAGGCAAGAGAGGTCTTTGTTTCTTCTAATAGGGGAAGCTAGTCCTTCGGCTGGCGCGAGACGTCTAGAATCATCGTAGGCACGTTCCCCGGCTACTGCTAGTGTTGTGAATTAGGTTCAGGATCGCGGTCAGCTCAGTTTCCATCACCCTAGAGCTTGTTCTGTTTTTTGTGTGCTTGTCCTTTTGTGATCCCCTGCCATTGGGATCATGACAGTATCGCCGGCCAGAAAAGTGGTATTGGCTGAAGTAGGAGGAAAAGTAGTCTGAGGAAGTTTTTTTTTTTTTTTCCCTTCCCTCAGAGTTTGCTACCTAGCCTTAATTACAGCCTGGCTGTGTCTTACCTCCTCTTAATCCTTGAATGGCTCTGACCTCAGCTGTTTATCATGGACGTCCAGAGTTTGGCTTCCAGCCTGAATAATCTTGCTGCTAAGGTTCAAAATTTACAAGATTTTGTTGTACATGCTCCTATGTCTGAACCTAGAATTCCTATCCCAGAGTTTTTTTTCTGGAGATAGATCTAGTTTTCTGAATTTTAGGAACAATTGCAAGTTGTTTCTTTCTTTGAAATTTCGCTCCTCTGGAGACCCTGCTCAGCAAGTCAAAATTGTAATATCTTTCCTGCGGGGTGACCCTCAGAATTAGGCATTTGCATTGGCACCAGGGGATCCTGCGTTGCTCAATGTGGATGCGTTTTTTCTGGCATTGGGTTTGCTCTATGAGGAACCTAACCTAGAGATTCAGGCTGAAAAAGCTTTATTGGCTCTCTCTCAGGGGCAAGATGAAGCAGAAATATATTGTCAGAAATTTCGGAGGTGGTCGGTGCTTACTCAGTGGAATGAGTGCGCTCTGGCTGCAAAATTCAGAGATGGCCTTTCTGAGGCCATTAAAGATGTTATGGTGGGGTTCCCGGCGCCTACAGGTCTGAATGAGTCTATGACTATGGCTATTCAGATTGATCGACAATGCAATGTGATAGAATTCAGTCCAGAAGTGAACGGCAAAACTATAGGCGGAAAAATGGGTTGTGTTTTTGTTGTGGTGATTCAGCTCATGTTATATCAGCATGCTCTAAACGCACAGAAAAGGTTGATAAGTCTGTTGCCATTAGTACTTTACAGTCTAAGTTCATTCTGTCTGTGACTCTGATTTGTTCATTATCAGCCATTTCCGTCGATGCCTATGTGGATTCAGGCGCTGCCCTGAGTCTTATGGATTGGTCATTTGCCAACCGCTGTGGGTTTAGTCTGGAGCCTCTGGAAGTCCCTATTCCTTTGAAAGGAATTGACTCTACACCTTTGGCTATGAATAAACCTCAGTACTGGACACACGTGACCATGCGTATGACTCCCGTTCATCAGGAGGTGATTCGCTTCCTGGTACTGTATAATTTACATGATGTCTTAGTGCTTGGTCTGCCATGGTTACAAACTCATAACCCAGTCTTGGACTGGAAAACGATGTCTGTGTTAAGCTGGGGATGTCAGGGGGTTCATGATGATGCACCTCCGATTTCTATCGCTTCATCTACTCCTTCTGAGGTTCCTGTATTTTTGTCTGACTATCGGGATGTTTTTGAGGAGCCTAAGCTCAATTCGCTTCCTCCTCACAGGGATTGCGATTGTGCTATAGATTTGATTCCTGGCAGTAAATTTCCTAAAGGTCGTTTGTTCAATCTGTCAGTGCCAGAGCATACTGCTATGCGGGATTATGTTAAGGAGTCCTTGGAAAAGGGACATATCCGTCCATCTTCATCTCCTTTGGGAGCAGGTTTTTTTTTCGTGGCCAAAAAAGATGGTTCCTTGAGGCCTTGTATAGATTACCGTCTTTTGAATAAGATTACGGTCAAATATCAGTATCCTTTGCCATTGTTGACTGATTTGTTCGCTCGCATTAAGGGGGCTAAATGGTTCACTAAGATTGATCTTCGGGGTGCGTATAATCTTGTGCGGATTAAGCAGGGTGATGAGTGGAAAACCGCATTTAATACGCCTGAGGGCCATTTTGAGTATTTGGTGATGCCTTTTGGACTTTCTAATGCTCCTTCTGTCTTCCAGTCCTTTATGCACGATATTTTCCGTGAATATCTGGATAAATTTATGATTGTGTATTTGGATGATGTTTTGTTTTTTTCTGATGACTGGGAGTCCCATGTTCAGCAGGTCAGGAAGGTGTTTCAGGTCCTGCGGGCCAATTCTTTGTTTGTAAAAGGTTCAAAGTGTCTCTTTGGAGTCCAGAAGATTTCTTTTTTGGGGTATATTTTTCCCCTTCTACTATTGAGATGGATCCCGTCAAGGTTCAAGCTATTTGTGACTGGACGCAGCCTACATCTCTTAAGAGTCTACAGAAGTTCTTGGGCTTTGCTAATTTTTATCGTCGTTTCATAACTAATTTTTCTAGTCTTGTTAAGCCTTTGACGGATCTGACTAAGAAGGGTGCTGATGTTGCTGATTGGTCTCCTGCGGCTGTGGAGGCCTTTCAGGAACTTAAGCGCCGGTTTTCTTCTGCTCCTGTGTTGCGTCAGCCAGATGTTTCGCTTCCTTTTCAGGTTGAGGTTGATGCTTCTGAGATTGGAGCGGGGGCGGTTTTGTCACAGAGAAGCTCCGATTGCTCGGTGATGAAGCCATGTGCGTTCTTTTCTAGAAAGTTTTCGCCCACTGAGCGGAATTATGATGTTGGTAATCGGGAGCTTTTGGCCATGAAGTGGGCATTTGAGGAGTGGCGTCATTGGCTTGAGGGTGCTAGACATCGTGTGGTGGTCTTGACTGATCACAAAAATCTGATTTACCTTGAGTCTGCCAAGCGTCTGAATCCTAGACAGGCTCGTTGGTCACTGTTTTTCTCCCGTTTCGATTTTGTGGTTTCATATCTGCCAGGTTCAAAGAATGTGAAGGCGGATGCTCTTTCTAGGAGTTTTGTGCCTGATTCCCCTGGAAATTCTGAGCCCACTGGTATCCTTAGGGATGGGGTGATTTTGTCGGCTGTCTTCCCAGACTTGCGACATGCTTTGCAGGAGTTTCAGGCGGATAAACCTGATCGTTGTCCGCCTGAAAGACTGTTTGTTCCGGATGATTGGACCAGTAGAGTCATCTCCGAGGTCCATTCTTCTGCGTTGGCAGGTCATCCTGGAATATTTGGTACTAGAGACTTGGTGGCCAGGTCTTTTTGGTGGCCTTCCTTGTCGAGGGATGTGCGTTCTTTTGTGCAGTCTTGTGAAGTTTGCGCTCGGACTAAGCCTTGCTGTTCTCGGGCCAGTGGATTGTTGTCACCTTTGCCTATCCCGAAGAGGCCTTGGATGCACATTTCCATGGACTTTATTTCGGATCTCCCTGTCTCTCAAAAAATGTCCGTCATCTGGGTTGTGTGTGACCGCTTTTCTAAGATGGTTCATCTGGTCCTCTTGCCTAAGTTGCCTTCCTCCTCTGAGTTGGTCCCTCTGTTTTTTCAGAACGTGGTTCGTTTGCATGGGATTCCGGAGAACATTGTTTCTGACAGGGGATCCCAGTTTGTGTCTAGATTTTGGCGGACGTTCTGTGCTAAGATGGGCATTGATTTGTCCTTTTCGTCTGCATTCCATCCTCAGACGAATGGCCAGACGGAACGAACTAATCAGACCTTGGAAACTTATTTAAGGTGTTTTGTATGTGCTGATCAAGATGACTGGGTTACCTTTTTGCCGCTTGCCGAATTTGTCCTTAATAATCGGGCTAGTTCTGCTACCTTGGTTTCTCCTTTCTTTTGTAATTCGGGGTTTCATCCTCGTTTTTCCTCTGGTCAGGTGGAGCCTTCTGATTGTCCTGGAGTGGACATGGTGGTGGATAGGTTGCATCAGATTTGGAGTCATGTGGTGGACAATTTGAAGTTGTCCCAGGAGAGGGCTCAGCAGTTTGCTAATCGCCGTCGCCACGTGGGTCCTCGACTTCGTGTTGGGGACTTGGTGTGGTTGTCTTCTCGTTTTGTTCCTATGAAGGTCTCTTCTCCTAAGTTCAAGCCTCGGTTTATCGGTCCCTATAGGATCTTGGAAATTCTTAACCCTGTGTCGTTTCGTTTGGATCTCCCAACATCGTTTGCTATTCATAATGTGTTCCATCGGTCGTTGTTGCGGAAGTATGAGGTACCTGTTGTTCCTTCGCTTGAGCCTCCTGCTCCACTGCTGGTGGAGGGAGAATTGGAGTACGTTGTGGAGAAGATCTTGGATTCTCGTGTTTCCAGACGGAAACTTCAGTATTTGGTCAAGTGGAAGGGTTATGGTCAGGAGGATAATTCTTGGGTGGTTGCCTCTGATGTTCATGCTGCTGATTTGATCCGTGCATTTCATAGGGCTCATCCTGGTCGCCCTGGTGGTTCTCGTGAGGGTTCGGTGACCCCTCCTCAAGGGGGGGGGGTACTGTTGTGGATTCTGTTTTTGGGCTCCCTCTGGTGGTTACAGATGGTACTGGGTGACTTGTGTTCTCTGCGGTCTCTGGTGTCCACCTGTTCTATCAGGATATGGGAGTTTCCTATTTAATCTGGCTTTCTTGTCATTTCCTCGCCGGCGATCAATGTAATCAGTGTGTCTTGTTACCTCTGCTTTCCGCTTCTGTAATCATCAGGACAAGCTAAGTTTTTGATTTTCCTGTTCCACGTTTTGCTTTATTTTTGTTTTAGTCCAGCTTGCAGTTATGTGATTCCTTGTTGCTGGTTGCTCTAGTGGGCTGATATTACTCCTCATGTTCCATGAGTTGGCACATGAGTTCAGGTAATTTCAGGATGGTTTTTTGTAGGGTTTTTCGCTGACCGCGCAGTTCACTTTTGTATCCTCTGCTATCTAGTTTTAGCGGGCCTCATTTTGCTGAATCTGTTTTCATTACTACGTATGTGCTTTCCTCTCATTTCACCGTCATTACATGTGGGGGGCTGCTATTTCTGTGGGGTGTTTCTCTGGAGGCAAGAGAGGTCTTTGTTTCTTCTAATAGGGGAAGCTAGTCCTTCGGCTGGCGCGAGACGTCTAGAATCATCGTAGGCACGTTCCCCGGCTACTGCTAGTGTTGTGAATTAGGTTCAGGATCGCGGTCAGCTCAGTTTCCATCACCCTAGAGCTTGTTCTGTTTTTTGTGTGCTTGTCCTTTTGTGATCCCCTGCCATTGGGATCATGACACACATGGTCAATTGGGTCCAGTACTGAGGCTTATTCTTGGCCAAAGGCGTAGCATCAATTCCTCTCAATGGAATAGGATACTGCAAGGGCTCCAAGAAAAACCACAGCGCCTAGCATACTCCAAGTCCATCAAATTCAGGGCAGCGCCTGAATCCACAAATGCCATATCAGAATAGGATGACAAAGAGCAAATCAGAGTAACGGACAATAGAAATTTAGACTGTACCGTACCAATGGTGGCAGACCTAGCGAACCGCTTAGTGCGCTTAGGACAATCGGAGATAGCATGAGTGGAATCACCACAGTAAAAACATAGCCCATTCCGACGTCTGTGTTCTTGCTGTTCAGCTCTGGTCAAAGTCCTATCACATTGCATAGGCTCAGGCCCATGCTCAGATAGTACCGCCAAATGGTGCATAGCTTTACGCTCACGCAAGCGTCGATCGATCTGAATGGCCAAAGACATAGACTCAGGGCATGGGAAATCCCACCATGACATCCTTAAGAGAGACCCTTTCTGAAGATTGCTGCCAGGGCACATTCATTCCACTTAGGCTGGTTTCACACTTGCGTTTTTGTCTGCAGCGTTTTTTTTCAAAAAAACGCATGCGTTTTTTTTTCCTATACTTAACATTGAAAACGCATGCGTTTTTTGTTGTACGCGTTTGGTCGCGTTTTGAAACGTTTTTTTACTGCATGCGTTCATTTTCAAAAATGCTACTTGTAGTATTTTGGGAGGCATTTTTTTTGACACAAAAAAACGCATGCGTTTTTTGGGGGTCAAAAAATACATTGGAGTCAATGGGGACGCATGCGTTTTTTGGTGCATGCGTTTTTTTGCGTTAAAAAACGCATGCGTTTTTATATTAAAAAAACAGAAAGCACACTGATATGCCACCTCCCAACATAAAGGTGATAAAGGGATCCTAACCCTAACCCTAACCCTACCCCTATCCCTACCCCTAACCCTAACCCTACCCCTAACCCTAACCCTACCCCTAACCCTACCCCTAACCCTAACCCTACCCCTAACCCTAACCCTAATCCCTTTAGGGTTAGGGGTAGGATTAGGGTTAGGATCCCTTAGGGTTAGAGGTAGGGTTAGGGTTAGGGGTAGGGTTAGGGTTAGGGTTAGGATCCCTTAGGGTTAGAGGTAGGGTTAGGGTTAGGGGTAGGGTTAGGGGTAGGGTTAGGGTTAGGATCCCTTAGGGTTAGAGGTAGGGTTAGGGTTAGGGGTAGGGTTAGGGGTAGGGTTAGGGTTAGGATCCCTTAGGGTTAGAGGTAGGGTTAGGGTTAGGGTTATGGTTAGGGGTAGGGTTAGGGTTAGGATCCCTTTAGGGTGAGGGGTAGGGTTAGGGTTAGGGGTAGGGTTAGGGTTAGGATCCCTTTATCACCTTTATGTTGGGGGGGGTGGCATATCAGTGTGTTTTCTGGTTTTTAATGCAAAAACGCATGCGTAAAAAAAACGCAGCGTTTGCACGCGTTTACATGCGTTTTTCACCATGCGTTTTTTGCATTTTTTACCGCAAAAACGCACCCAAAAAAACGCAAATGTGAAACCAGCCTTAGTGAGCACAGACCACTTTCTAAACTTCTGACAATATATCTCCGCTTCATCCTGACCCTGACACAGAGCCAGCAAGATTTTCTCTGCCTGATCCACTGAATTAGGTTCGTCATAAAGCAATCCAAGCGCCAGGAAAAACGCATCAACATCACGCAATGCCGGATCTCCTGGCGCAAGGGAAAATGCCCAGTCTTGAGGGTCACCACGTAACAAAGAAATAATTATCTTTACTTGTTGAACAGGGTCACCTGAGGAGCGAGGTTTCAAGGCAAGAAACAATTTACAATTATTTTTGAAATTCAAGAACTTAGATCTATCACCAAAAAACAAATCAGGAATTGGAATCCTAGGCTCTGACATCGGATTCTGAACCACAAAATCTTGAATGTTTTGTACACTTATAGTGAGATTATCCATCAAAGAGGACAGACCTTGAATGTCCATGTCTACACCTGTGTTCTGAACCACCCAGATGTAAAGGGGAAAAGAGAGACAAAACACACTGCAAAGAAAAAAAAAATGGTCTCAAAACTTCTCTTATCCCTCTATTGAGATGCATTAGTACTTTGGGCCACCTGTACTGTTATGACCTGGTGGTCAGGACAATAATGGACCTGGTGGTTAAGAGCACACGGAATGACCTGATAGTTACTGATAATATAGGACGAGCTCTGGGACGTGGGAACTCTGCTGACCGCAATCCCTAATCCTATCACACACACTAGAAATAGCCGTGGATTGCTCCTAATGCTCCCTATGCAACTCGGCACAGCCTAAGGAACTAGCTAGCCCTGAAGATAGAAAAATAAAGCCTACCTTGCCTCAGAGAAATTCCCCAAAGGAAAAGGCAGACCCCCACATATAATGACTGTGAGTAAAGATGAAAATACAAACACAGAGATGAAATAGATTTAGCAAAGTGAGGCCCGACTTTCTGAACAGACTGAGGATAGGAAAGGTAGCTTTGCGGTCAGCACAAAAACCTACAAAAAGACCACGCAGAGGGCGCAAAAAGACCCTCCGCACCGACTCACGGTGCGGAGGCGCTCCCTCTGCGTCCCAGAGCTTCCAGCAAGCAAGACAACAAACAAAATAGCAAGCTGGACAGAAAAATAGCAAACCAGAGAAATACAAGCAGGCACTTAGCTTCTGCTGGGAAGACAGGTCACAAGAACGATCCAGGAGTGAACAAGACCAATACTGGAACATTGACAGGTGGCATGGAGCAAAGATCTAAGTGGAGTTAAATAGAGCAGCCAGCTAACGAATTAACCTCGTCACCTGTGGAAGGAAACTCAGAAACACGCACAGCCACCAGAGGAAGTCCATGGATAGAACCAGCCGAAGTACCATTCATGACCACAGGAGGGAGCCCGACAACAGAATTCACAACATGGTTCCCGGCTTCGGGTTGGGGATCTGGTTTGGTTATCTTCCCGTCATGTTCCTATGAAGGTTTCTTCCCCTAAGTTTAAGCCTCGATTTATTGGTCCTTATAGGATTTCTGAGATTATTAATCCGGTGTCCTTTCGCCTGGCACTTCCGGCCTCTTTTGCTATTCATAATGTCTTCCATAGATCTTTGTTGCGGAAATATGTGGAGCCCGTTGTTCCCTCTGTTGATCCTCCGGCCCCTGTGTTGGTCGATGGGGAGTTGGAACATGTGGTTGAGAAGATTTTGGATTCTCGTTTTTCGAGGCGGAAGCTTCAGTACCTTGTCAAATGGAAGGGTTATGGCCAGTAGGATAATTCTTGGGTTTCTGCCTCTGATGTCCATGCCGCTGATTTCGTTCGTACCTTTCATCTGGCTCATCCTGATCGGCCTGGGGGCTCTGGTGAGGGTTCGGTGACCCCTCCTCAAGGGGGGGTACTGTTGTGAATTCATCTTTTGGGCTCCCTCCGGTGGTTGTAGAGGATAATGCAGTTGTGCCTGGACTGCAGGATTGGACAGGTGTATCTACTAATTGCAAAACTGACTGGGGTATATAGCCTTGCAGGACTCTTTAGTCCCTGCCAGTTGTCCATTGTTTTTGGAGGATTCACTTCCCTGCTGGTCTCTCCAGTTTGCTGTGCATTTCTACAAAGAAAGTCCTGGCTTTTGTTTTTGCTGTCCACCTTCTGTGGACCTTATAGTTCTGTGCATATTCATGTTTTTGTTTTGTCCAGCTTTGTCTGTGAAGGTTTTTTTTTTTTTTTTGCAGCGAAGCTGTGTCTCTGGAGATGCAGATATACCCTACATGTCTTTAGTCAGATGTGGTGACTTGTATTTTCTGTGGTGGATATTTTCTAGTGTTTTTTACTGACCGCATAGTACTCTGTTCTATTCTTTCTTTTTAGTTAGTATGGCCTCCTATGCTAAATTCTGATTTCATGTGTGCGTATGTTATTTCCCTCTCCTCTCACCGTCAATATTTGTGGGGGGCTATCTTTCCTTTGGGGATTTTCTCTGAGGCAAGATAGGTTTCCTGTTTCTGTCTTTAGGGGAAGTTAGTTCTGAGGCTGTGCCGAGGGGTCTAGGGAGTGTTAGGTACCCCCCACGGCTACTTCTATTTGCGCTGCTAGGTTCAGGGTTTGCGGTCAGTATAGGGACCACCTTCTCCAGAGTCCGTCTCATGCTGCTCCTAGGCCACCAGATCATAACAGCTGAGGTTGGAGCAGGAGTCGCTGTGGCTACTGGTTTAACCTTTGCTTTCCCTGCTGATGCAGAGCGGGCTAAATTCTTCTGAAAACTTTTCACTATTTTCAATGCATCATCCGGAGTGGAAGTCTTGATGTCAGATCTAGTAGTTAGAAACACGTGTGCACAACCGTATGAGGTGCACGGGTAGGTTCCCAAACCGTAATCAGCAAATAATACAAAACCCGGCACTCAACTTTGTGGTGTGAAGAAACAAAAGATTTATTATCCCAAATCAGAAAACGTTTCGGTCCCACAGCTGGACCTTCATCAGTAACTGAAATAAGTATGTACATACAATACAGCATAATTAAAAACCATAATTGGGAAAACATAAATAAAACTGTGAAAAAAAATAACCAAAGTATATACAACATATGCAACATCCTATGCATATGACTATGGCGAAAATGATGGTGGGTGGATACTAGTGGTATAAGAGAGTGACTTATGTCGTGGCACAGTGTTAGTACAGTGGTGGAGTTTTACATACCGTTTACTGGGACAATATATAGATTCAAGTGGCTATATGGCCTGCCTGGGAGGTGGAACATAAATCATAGTGAGAGAGTGGACTGAGGTACTATAAACGAGAAGACACAAGAAGCAGGAGTGTATGGACACCTACCCGGAGGTTGCTACCAATATAGTATTGGATATCCAGAGAGAAAAGTTACAGCCTATAAGAAATAGAACATCTATGACGGACCCTGATAGAGTTACATACTGGAGAGACGCTGAAGAGTGTAGCATGTAATTACCTATATGGGTGCTGTCATCGCGGCATCCACCGCTGATTAGCAGGTGAGGAGAGAGGGCCGTGGGGCTGTTTATATAGTGGCAGAGACTGGGAGGACGCCAGCTGTGAGCATGGGAGCAGTGCTAAACCGCCCAGGAAGTGGGCGGAGTTAGGCAGAAGTGACCTGCCAGGATGGTGCTACAACGGATGGTGGATTTATGTTTTGAAATCCTATCCCTGACCGGTTGCGTAGTTTCCCCTATGTAAAGTAAGCCACACGGGCATTTGATAAGGTACACTACATAGGTGGAGTCGCAGGTGAAGAAGTTCTTGATATGAAATGTTTTGCCAGATCTGGGGTGTTGGAACGTGTTCCCCTTTTGTATGTTGATATCGCACACTGGCGGCTGTGGTCAGGCACAGTCTATCTACTTTTTAGCACTGCCACCTCCAAGATGGCGCCCGCACACCACCGTCCATGTGACCTGCTCTTCCTGGCAGGTCACTTCTGCCTAACTCCGCCCACTTCCTGGGCGGTTTAGCACTGCTTCCATGCTCACAGCTGGCGTCCTCCCAGTCTCTGCCACTATATAAACAGCCCCACGGCCCTCTCTCCTCACCTGCTAATCAGCGGTGGACGCCGCGATGACAGCACCCATATAGGTAATTACATGCTACACTCTTCAGCGTCTCTCCAGTATGTAACTCTATCAGGGTCCGTCATAGATGTTCTATTTCTTCTAGGCTGTAACTTTTCTCTCTGGATATCCAATACTATATTGGTAGCAACCTCCGGGTAGGTGTCCATACACTCCTGCTTCTTGTGTCTTCTCGTTTATAGTACCTCAGTCCACTCTCTCACTATGATTTATGTTCCACCTTTCAGGCAGGCCATATAGCCACTTGAATCTATACATTGTCCCAGTAAACGGTATGTAAAACTCCACCACTGTACTACCACTGTGCCACGACATAGGTCACTCTCTTATACCACTAGTATCCACCCACCATCATTTTCGCCATAGTCATATGCATAGGATGTTGCATATGTTGTATATACTTTGGTTATTTTTGTTCACAGTTTTATTTATGTTTTCCCAATTATGGTTTTTAATTATGCTGTATTCATCAGTATTATTATTTGATGTCAGGTCTAACTTACATTATTGCCTCTTTCAATTCAGATTTAAGGCCAGATATTAAAGCTGCCACAAAAAGGTGTGAATGGGCTTTATTATACAATGAGAATCCCAGATCTTTAAATACTACCATAAAACGCCCATAGAACTTCTCGACAGTCCAGGATATATTGGTGACTTGGGGTTAAGGGGCATAGGGCTTACAGTCGGGAGAAGAGGCTTAACTTCATGGGGAGGGAACATATCATCTAACAGGGAGCCCCCCATCGAAGATCATTATTTTTTTCTAGCACATTACCCTCAATCACTTTCTCAGTTCCTTCTTGCACCAAAAAATATCCAGTCTTTGTCATAGTAGTAGACAGCTTTCCTTTTTCAATGTAACAATAACAGAAACAATCAGAACTCACTTCCTCTGTTGATCCTCAATTTACTATATATCAATCACTCAACTTGAAGCAGGTGAATCTTTTACCAATCTTTCAATCACACTGATAACCAAACAATCACTTACAAGTTTCCTTCTAAAACTAGGCACCATATTCTACTTTCAACTTCCAACTTCAACTTACAATATTTCTTTCTACTTCAATACAGTACTGTTGTTTTAAACAAAACACAGATCTCCCAGCATGTACTACACCAAGGACAGAATATACAGAGAATCGTGAGCGCAGCTACGTGCCCCCTCCCATCCAAGACTTCAGTGGAGATAAGAACTCACAACATCTCTCCACATAGAAAGGAGAAAGCAATCGCGTAGCTGCTTAGAGTGCCCCTCCCATCAGATTTTTAGAAATTTCACATAGAAACAGAATGCAGCAGTTCTCAGACTTAATTAATTTCTACAAAACCTTCAGCACACAAATTCTTCTTTTTCTTCCACGGAAACATGATTCTCCTTTAGAGCTAAATATCCTTACTTCAGTTGTGCACAGTACTTGAGCGGCCGTATAGTCTGTTCCATCGGGTCTACCTGTCCCCCACTGACACAACCCAAAAAAATGGTACTCAGTGAAAGGAGGAGGGCGTCTCAGACTATCCCTCTGGACACCTCTGGATATATATATATATATATATATATTCCTGAGTTATGTATCCTACCCAATCTTCGATCACCTCACCATGCCTGATTCTAACAGTGATCAGGATTTCAGGATATTTTGACTATAAAGAGAATTACAATCACTGGTCAATCCGGGGTGTCCGTCCCTTATGAGGTATGGTTCGAGCACTGGGCCCCCAACGGAACTACTCCTCTATATGATTCCACCCAAGAATCACCCCACCATTGAGGACAAACCTCAGATCATCTTTGCAGCAGGAAACACTGGAAGACCACACCAGTCAGTCTGAACAGTATAACTGTCAACTTACCGTGGTTGTTGTGGGGGATGATCAGTCCCAATTTTCCAGTGCTTGTGTCCAGTCCGAGGGTCCTTTGTCTTGTTGTCCTCCGGGGGGGGCAAAGGCATTCCTTTTGGGGGCCACACGTTCTGGCGCCAGATTGTTGGGGAGGATCTGAAGTGACCCTTCACGGTTGACACGGTGATTTTCAAATTGATCCACAGGGCGTTGCCGGCAACTGAAAATGACCAGACGGAGACATGTGTCTCTGTTTGGGGGGATCGAGCAGATCTCTAAATTCCATTTATTGTGTCGCACTTTTCATAATCTTTAAAATTATACTTCAACCAATCAACATAAGTACACGCTCACAGTTCTTAACCTATAAGAATGCAGGAACAGCCTGTACGTCAAGGTCCCGTACAACAATACATCCTCAGTGTCATATCTTGTTCAGGCTGGAATAATCAAGGTCTCATAACAGCCACGAACTTTAAACTCGTAACAAAATTTATCTCAAAACAGCAAGATGGAGTCGAAAAGCACAAAATGAAGCCTGCTTTAATTTTTCTTAGTTTAACCCTTCACAAGATGGGTGACTGAGATAACAGACTGTTTCAATATGTGAAATTCAAGGGAAACAGCGGTCACTAGGGAGCGCTGTGAGGGTCACAGTTAGAATTGAAAGCAAAAGGTCCACCGCAGCTCCAGCCGTTAACCTTCTAGGAGGATACAAAATGCAGTAAATAGTAATAACGGTTCTAGGTGTGCTGGAAATGAGACCAAAACAAGGATTTTAGTGTTGAACCACAACGCGTTTCAACGGTTAAACCGTCTTCATCAGGTGGAAGTTTTCAACACTAAAATCCTTGTTTTGGTCTCATTTCCAGCGCTCCTAGGACCATTACTACTATTTACTGTGTTTCAATATGTGGACTGTATTTTTTACAATTTGTAAAACAACAAAATACTGTATACAGCAAGGGTAGCAGACCAAAAAATGCAACGTGTGCCTACAAAACAAGGATATGGACACCACAGATACACCGTGCGTCTGACGGAGATAACAGAGTGATCAAAATGTGGCCTTGATTTTTTTGGGCCCACCAAAATTGTGTCAATTAAGTAGGCCATGTGACTAAAATAAAACATTTGTAGTACTAAAATTGTACAATATTTAGCGCAATGATAGCGATGCATGTGGCGTACAAATCACAGTGCTAAATATAGGAACTGTAGACAAATATTTTTTTTGCCAGCTAAAGATTTTTTGGTCACCAAAATGTTGTCCAAAAATGTGGTAATACACTCCCCAAAAAATATAGTACACAATAGAAAAAGGCACTCACATCTGATGCCTGGAACAAAAACAACTGTTTAAAATTTTTAGATTTTAATGCTCTTCTATTAAAATTACCTGGCTGTAGTCTGCAGTGTGACCAAGCCAATAAATGTAGAAAATGGGGCTCTGTATTGCTTTGTAATAAAATTTGCAGGAATAAGGTGCCCCCCCAAAACAAAATCATGGCCATGGATAACTGCAGCTACGTATATATAAAATACGCAGCAGCAGACAGTAATGGAGCATTTTGATGTATGCAGGGAGATCTATAGACTCACATATAGTGCCTGCATGCCTTTCCAGTGATGTAGATATGTGCACATAGATTCCCCTGCCTACCTAGCACAATTAAAAACTAGGCCCAATCTAAAGGAGCGTGTCTCCTACACTTGTAATGCCCATATACGAAGTGCATAGGCTGACAAACATTTCCCCATGAGGGTATATATTTTAAAATTATTTTATGGGCATCATAGACACCCTAGCCAAAAATTGGACTGGCTGTAGCAGCACAGAACACGTTAACCCTGGTGATCTAGAGGCGGAGAATTAGGAGACATTAGAATGATAAATGATACTGAAATCAAACAAATGAAAAAAGGATGTAAATCCACCTATGAAAGAAAATAACAAAAGGGAGGGGAGAACACAGGTTCATAGATACAGTGCCTTGCGAAAGTATTCGGCCCTCTGGAACTTTTCAACCTTTTCCCACATATCATGCTTCAAACATAAAGATACCAAATGTAAATTTTTGGTGAAGAATCAACAACAAGTGGAACACAATTGTGAAGTTGAACAAAATTTATTGGTTATTTAAAATTTTTGTGGAAATTCAAAAACTGAAAAGTGGGGCGTTCAATATTATTCGGCCTCTTAAATTGATTCTTTGTTGTGCACACCTTTTGCTGCGATTACAGCTGAAAGTCACTTGGGGTATGTCTCTATCAGTTTTGTACATCGAGAGACTGAAATTCTTGCCCATTCTTCCTTGGCAAACAGCTCGAGCTCAATGAGGTTTGATGGAGATCGTTTGTGAACATCAGTTTTCAGCTCTTTCCACAGATTCCCGATTGGATTGAGGTCTGGACTTTGACTTGGCCATTCTAACACCTGAATACGTTTATTTGTGAACCATTCCTTTGTAGATTTTGCTTTATGTTTTGGATCATTGTCTTCTTGGAAGACAAATCTCCGTCCCAGTCTTAGGTCTTTTGCAGACTCCAACAGGTTTTCTTTAAGAATAGTCATGTATTTGGCTCCATCCATCTTCCCATCAATTTTAACCATCTTCCCTGTCCCTGATGAAGAAAAGCAGGCCCAAATCATGATGCTGCTACCACCATGTTTGACAGTGGGGATGGTGTGTTCAGGGTGATGAGCTGTGTTGCCTTTACGCCAAACATATCGTTTGGCATTGTTGCCAAAAAGTTCGATTTTGGTCTGACCAGAGCACCTGTTATGATAAGGTAATTCAGTACCACAATGGAAATAGAGGTCAGAGCACATACAGTGATCTGACAATAACCCAAAAACATTGAACGAGCTCTGAGACGTGGGAACTCTGCTGACCGCAATCCCTAATCCTCTCCAACCACACTAGAGGCAGCCGTAAATTGCGCCTAACGCTCCCTATGCAACTCGGCACAGCCTGAGAAACTAGCTAGCCTGAAGATAGAAAATAAGCCTACCTTGCCTCAGAGAAATACCCCAAAGGAAAAGGCAGCCCCCACATATAATGACTGTGAGTTAAGATGAAAAGACAAACGTAGAGATGAAATAGATTTAGCAAAGTGAGGCCCGACTTTCTGAACAGAGCGAGGATAGGAAAGGTAACTTTGCGGTCAACACAAAACCCTACAAAAACCACGCAAAGGGGGCAAAAAGACCCTCCGTACCGAACTAACGGCACAGAGGTACACCCTCTGCATCTCAGAGCTTCCAGCAAGCAGGAAAAAACAAATAGACAAGCTGGACAGAAAAAACAGCAAACAAAATAGCAAAGCAGAACTTAGCTATGCAGAGCAGCAGGCCACAGGAACGATCCAGGAGGAAACAGGTCCAATACTAGAACATTGACTGGAGGCCAGGATCAAAGCACTAGGTGGAGTTAAATAGAGCAGCACCTAACGACTTCAGCACATCACCTGAGGAAAGAAACTCAGAAGCCGCAGTACCACTTTCCTCCACCAACGGAAGCTCACAGAGAGAATCAGCCGAAGTACCACTTGTGACCACAGGAGGGAGCTCTGCCACAGAATTCACAACAGTACCCCCCCCTTGAGGAGGGGTCACCGAACCCTCACCAGAGCCCCCAGGATGACCAGGATGAGCCATATGAAAGGCACGAACAAGATCGGGAGCATGGACATCAGAGGCAAAGACCCAGGAATTATCTTCCTGAGCATAACCCTTCCACTTAACCAGATACTGGAGTTTCCGTCTTGAAACACGAGAATCCAAAATCTTCTCCACAATATACTCCAACTCCCCCTCCACCAAAACCGGGGCAGGAGGATCAACAGATGGAACCATAGGTGCCACGTATCTCCGCAACAATGACCTATGGAATACGTTATGTATGGAAAAAGAATCTGGAAGGGTCAGACGAAAAGACACAGGATTAAGAACCTCAGAAATCCTATACGGACCAATGAAACGAGGTTTAAACTTAGGAGAGGAAACCTTCATAGGAATATGACGAGAAGATAACCAAACCAAATCCCCAACACAAAGTCGGGGACCCACACAGCGTCTGCGATTAGCGAAACGTTGAGCCTTCTCCTGGGACAAGGTCAAATTGTCCACTACATGAGTCCAAATCTGCTGCAACCTGTCCACCACAGTATCCACACCAGGACAGTCCGAAGACTCAACCTGCCCTGAAGAGAAACGAGGATGGAACCCAGAGTTGCAGAAAAACGGCGAAACAAAGGTAGCCGAGCTGGCCCGATTATTAAGGGCGAACTCAGCTAAAGGCAAAAAGGACACCCAGTCATCCTGATCAGCAGAAACAAAGCATCTTAGATATGTTTCCAAGGTCTGATTGGTTCGTTCGGTCTGGCCATTAGTCTGAGGATGGAAAGCCGAGGAAAAAGACAAGTCAATGCCCATCCTACCACAAAAGGCTCACCAAAACCTCGAAACAAACTGGGAACCTCTGTCAGAAACGATATTCTCTGGAATGCCATGTAAACGAACCACATGCTGGAAGAACAATGGCACCAAATCAGAGGAGGAAGGTAATTTAGACAAGGGTACCAAATGGACCATCTTAGAGAAGCGATCACAGACCACCCAAATGACTGACATCTTTTGAGAGACGGGAAGATCTGAAATAAAATCCATAGAGATATGTGTCCAAGGCCTCTTCGGGACCGGCAAGGGCAAAAGCAACCCACTGGCACGAGAACAGCAGGGCTTAGCCCGAGCACAAATCCCACAGGACTGCACAAAAGAACCCACATCCCGCGACAGAGATGGCCACCAAAAGGATCTAGCCACTAACTCTCTGGTACCAAAGATTCCAGGATGACCAGCCAACACCGAACAATGAACCTCAGAGATAACTTTATTCGTCCACCTATCAGGGACAAACAGTATCTCCGCTGGGCAACGATCAGGTTTATTAGCCTGAAATTTTTGCAGCACCCGCCGCAAATCAGGGGAGATGGCAGACACAATTACTCCCTCTTTGAGGATACCCGCCGGCTCAGATAAACCCGGAGAGTCGGGCACAAAACTCCTAGACAGAGCATCCGCCTTCACATTTTTAGAGCCCGGAAGGTACGAAATCACAAAGTCAAAACGGGCAAAAAACAGCGACCAACGAGCCTGTCTAGGATTCAACCGCTTGGCAGACTCGAGATAAGTCAAGTTCTTATGATCAGTCAAGACCACCATGCGATGCTTAGCTCCTTCCAGCCAATGACGCCACTCCTTGAATGCCCACTTCATGGCCAGCAACTCTCGATTGCCCACATCATAATTTCGCTCAGCAGGCGAAAACTTCCTGGAAAAGAAGGCGCATGGTTTCATCACCGAGCAATCAGAACTTCTCTGTGACAAAACAGCCCCTGCTCCAATCTCAGAAGCATCAACCTCGACCTGGAATGGAAGCGAAACATCTGGTTGACACAACACAGGGGCAGAAGAAAAACGACGCTTCAACTCTTGAAAAGCTTCCACAGCAGCAGAAGACCAATTGACCACATCAGCACCCTTCTTGGTCAAATCGGTCAATGGTTTAGCAATACTAGAAAAATTGCAGATGAAGCGACGATAAAAATTAGCAAAGCCCAGGAACTTTTGCAGACTTTTCAGAGATGTCGGCTGAGTCCAATCATGGATGGCTTGGATGGCTTGGACCTTAACAGGGTCCATCTCGATAGTAGAAGGTCAAAAGATGAACCCCAAAAATGAAACCTTCTGAACACCGAAGAGACACTTTGATCCCTTCCCAATCATCCGAGAAGATCAAAATGTCATCCAAGTACACAATCAGGAATTTATCCAGGTACTCTCGGAAGATGTCATGCATAAAGGACTGAAACACTGATGGAGCATTGGCAAGTCCGAATGGCATTACTAGATACTCAAAATGGCCCTCGGGCGTATTAAATGCAGTTTTCCGTTCATCGCCTCGCTTAATACGCACAAGATTATACGCACCACGAAGATCTATCTTGGTGAACCAACTAGCCCCCTTAATCCGAGCAAACAAATCAGATAACAACGGCAAGGGGTACTGAAATTTAACCGTAATCTTATTTAGAAGGCGGTAATCTATACAAGGTCTCAGTGAACCATCCTTCTTGGCTACAAAAAAGAACCCTGCTCCTAATGGCGACGATGACGGGCGAATATGCCCCTTCTCCAAGGACTCCTTCACATAACTCCGCATAGCGGCGTGCTCAGGCACAGATAAATTAAACAGTCGACCTTTTGGGAATTTACTACCAGGAATCAAATCGATAGCACAATCACAATCCCTATGCGGAGGTAGGGTATCGGACTTGGGCTCATCAAATACATCCCGGTAATCAGACAAGAACTCTGGAACCTCAGAAGGGGTGGATGACGAAATAGTCAGAAATGGGACATCACCATGTACCCCCTGACAACCCCAGCTGGACACAGACATGGATTTCCAATCTAATACTGGATTATGGACTTGTAGCCATGGCAACCCCAACAAGACCACATCATGCAGATTATGCAAAACCAGAAAGCGAATAACCTCCTGATGTGCAGGAGCCATGCACATGGTCAGCTGGGTCCAGTACTGTGGCTTATTCTTGGCCAAAGGCGTAGCATCAATTCCTCTCAATGGAATAGGACACTGCAAGGGCTCCAAGAAAAACCCACAACGCCAAGCATACTCCAAGTCCATCAAATTCAGGGCAGCGCCTGAATCCACAAATGCCATGACAGAATACGATGACAAAGAGCAGATTAAGGTAACGGACAGAAGAAATTTTGACTGTACCGTACCAATGGTGGCAGACCTAGCGAACCGCTTAGTGCGCTTAGGACAATCAGAGATAGCATGAGTGGAATCACCACAGTAGAAACACAGCCCATTCAGACGTCTGTGTTCTTGCCGTTCAACTCTGGTCAAAGTCCTATCGCCCTGCATAGGCTCAGGTTTAAGCTCAGGTAATACCGCCAAATGGTGCACAGATTTACGCTCACGCAAGCGTCGACCGATCTGAATGGCCAAAGACATAGACTCATTCAGACCAGCAGGCATAGGAAATCCCACCATGACATCCTTAAGGGCTTCAGAGAGACCCTTTCTGAAAATAGCTGCGAGCGCACCTTCATTCCATTGAGTGAGTACGGACCACTTTCTAAATTTCTGACAATATACCTCTATCTCATCCTGACCCTGACACAGAGCCAGCAAATTTTTCTCTGCCTGATCCACTGAATTAGGTTCATCGTACAGCAATCCGAGCGCCAGGAAAAACGCATCGATATTACTTAATGCAGGATCTCCTGACGCAAGAGAAAATGCCCAGTCCTGAGGGTCGCCACGTAAAAAAGAAATAATGATCCTAACTTGTTGAACTGGGTCACCAGAGGAGCGAGGTTTCAAAGCCAGAAATAGTTTACAATTATTTTTGAAACTCAGAAATTTAGTTCTATCTCCAAAAAACAAATCAGGAATAGGAATTCTCGGTTCTAACATAGAATTCTGAACCACAAAGTCTTGAATATTTTGTGCTCTTGCCGTGAGCTGATCCACACATGAAGACAGACCTTTAATGTCCATCGCTACACCTGTGTCCTGAACCACCCAAATGTCTAGGGGGAAAAAAAAGGCAAAACACAGTGCAGAGAAAAAAAAAACGGTCTCAGAACTTCTTTTTTCCCTCTATTGAGAATCATTAGTACTTTCGGCCTCCAGTACTGTTATGATAAGGTAATTCAGTACCACAATGGAAATAGAGGTCAGAGCACATACAGTGATCTGACAATAACCCAAAAACATTGAACGAGCTCTGAGACGTGGGAACTCTGCTGACCGCAATCCCTAATCCTCTCCAACCACACTAGAGGCAGCCGTGGATTGCGCCTAACGCTCCCTATGCAACTCGGCACAGCCTGAGAAACTAGCTAGCCTGAAGATAGAAAATAAGCCTACCTTGCCTCAGAGAAATACCCCAAAGGAAAAGGCAGCCCCCACATATAATGACTGAGTTAAGATGAAAAGACAAACGTAGAGATGAAATAGATTTAGCAAAGTGAGGCCCGACTTTCTGAACAGAGCGAGGATAGGAAAGGTAACTTTGCGGTCAACACAAAACCCTACAAAAACCACGCAAAGGGGGCAAAATGACCCTCCGTACCGAACTAACGGCACGGAGGTACACCCTCTGCGTCCCAGAGCTTCCAGCAAGCAGGAAAAAAACAAATAGACAAGCTGGACAGAAAAAACAGCAAACAAAATAGCAAAGCAGAACTTAGCTATGCAGAGCAGCAGGCCACAGGAACGATCCAGGAGGAAACAGGTCCAATACTAGAACATTGACTGGAGGCCAGGATCAAAGCACAAGGTGGAGTTAAATAGAGCAGCACCTAACGACTTCAGCACAACACCTGAGGAAGGAAACTCAGAAGCCGCAGTACCACTTTCCTCCACCAACGGAAGCTCACAGAGAGAATCAGCCGAAGTACCACTTGTGACCACAGGAGGGAGCTCTGCCACAGAATTCACAACAAGCACCTTCTTACACATGTTTGGTGTGTCTCCCAGGTGGCTTGTTGCAAACTTTAAATGACACTTTTATGGATATCTTTGAGAAATGGCTTTCTTCTTGTCACTCTTCCAAAAAGGCCAGATTTGTACAGTCTACGACTGATTGTTGTCCTATGGACAGACTGTCCCACCTCAGCTGTAGATCTCTGCAGTTCATCCAGGGTGATCATGGGCCTCATGGCTACATCTCTGATAAGTCTTCTCCTTGTTTGAGATGAAAGTTTAGAAGGATGGCCGGGTCTTGGTAGATTTGCAGTGGTATGATACTCCTTCCATTACAATATGATAACAGTGCTCCTTGGGATGTTTAAAGTTTTGGAAATCATTTTGTATCCAAATCCGGCTTTAAACTTCTCCACAACAGTATCACGGACCTGCGTGTTGTGTTCCTTAGTCTTCATGATGCTCTCTGTGCTTCAAACAGAACCCTGAGACTATCACAGAGTAGGTGCACGCCCCACTTTTCAGTTTTTGAATTTCCACAAAAAATTAAAATAACTAATAAATTTCATTCAACTTTGCAATTGTGTTCCACTTGTTGTTTCTTCTCCCAAAATTTACATTTGGTATTTTTATGTTTGAAGCATGATATGTGGGAAAAGGTTGAAAAGTTCCAGGGGGCCGAATACTATCGCAAGGCACTGTATATAGATGTACTTCTGTCTCTCTCACTTGGACTCTTTGGTTGTACAACAAACTCTGACGTCTGCTGCCAGCGTTCTCACATGGGAATTTTGTAAGTAATTCCGCCACAAGGGCCCTCTGGTACAGCAACATTTTAGTACACCTGTCTGCCTCTGGAATAAGAGATTGAAAGTTCTCCTTGTAGCTTGGGTCTAGAAGTGTCACCAACCAAAAATGAGTGTCACCCAAAATTTTAGTAATGTGAGGGTCTCGAGAAATGCAGCACAGCATAAAGTCAGCCATGCTTGCCAGAATGCTAATAGGCAAGACTTCCGTGTCCTCACCAACAGGACGACTGACCATGTTGTCCTCCTCCTCCCTGTCATCAGGCCATCCTCGCTGAACAGACGGTATGGCTTGTAGTACCGTCTATAGCGCATAAAAGTAGCGCCTGTTCTTCCTCCTCCTCATTGTCTACCAATCCATGTTGGGACAACATGAGGCTGGGCTGAGTGTAATCACCCTGTATGGTTGGTTGCTCCATGTCCTCGTGCTCTGCCTGCAATGAATCCTCTTTAATTGTGAGTAGAGAGGTTTTCAGAATGTAGAGAAGCGGTATGGTGATGCTAATTATGGCGTCATAGCTGCTCACCATCTTGAAGCAGTCCTCAAAGTTTTGGAGAATGGTACATACTGTATGTCTGACATCCATGTCTGCTCCTGAGGTCTTATGTGGGGAGTCTGAACTGCATATCGACGGCCTTGTTGATGCTGGTAGTCAACAACTGCCCTCTTCTGCTCACAAATCCTTTCCAACATACAGTACAGACCAAAAGTTTGGACACACCTTCTCATTTCTCATCTCTTGATGAGCTTCAAGAGGTAGTCACCGGAAATGGTTTTCCCTTCATAGGTGTGCCCTGTCAGGGTTAATAAGTGGGATTTCTTGCCTTATAAATGGGGTTGGGACCATCAGTTGTGTTGAGCAGAAGTCTGAGTCCTACTGAATAGACTGTTAGAATTTGTATTATGGCAAGAAAAAAGGAGCTAAGTAAAGAAAAACGAGTGGCCATCATTATTTTAAGAAATGAAGGTCAGTCAGTCCGAAAAATTGGGAAAACTTTGAAAGTGTCCCCAAGTGCAGTTGCAAAAACGATCAAGCACTACAAAGAAACTGGCTCACATGAGGACCGCCCCAGGAAAGGAAAACCAAGAGTCACCTCTGCTTCTGAGGATAAGTATATCCGAGTCACCAGCCTCAGAAATCTCAGGTTAACAGCAGCTCAGATTAGAGAACAGGTCAATGCCACACATAGTTTTAGCAGCAGACACATCTCTGCTACAACTGTTAAGAGGAGACTTTGTGAGGCCTTCATGGTAAAATAGCTGCTAGGAAACCACTGCTAAGGACAGGCAACAAGCAGAAGAGACTTGTTTGGGCTAAAGAACACAAGGAATGGACATTAGACCAGTGGAAATCTGTGCTTTGGTTTGAAGAGTCCAAATTTGAGATCTTTGGTTCCAACCACCGTGTTTTTGTGTGATGCAGAAAAGGTGTATCAATGGGCTCTACATGCCTGGTTCCCACCGTGAAGCGTGGAGGAGGTGTGATAGTGTTGGGGTGCTTTGCTGGTGACACTGTTGGGGATTTATTCAAAATTGAAGGCATACTGAACCAGCATGGCTACCACAGCATCTTTCAGCGGCATACTATTCCATCCGGTTTTGCATTTAGTTGGACCATCATTTATTTTTCAACAGGACAATGACCCCCAAACATACCTCCAGGCTGTGTAAGGGCTATTTGACCAAGAAGGTGAGTGGTGCGGTGCTACGCCAGATGACCTGGCCTCCACAGTCACCAGACCTGAACCCAATCGAGATGGCTTGGGGTGAGCTGGACCGCAGAGTGAAGGCAAAAGGGCCATCAAGTGCTAAGCATCTCTGGGAACTCCTTCAAGATTGTTGGAAGACCATTTCCGGTGACTACCTCTTGAAGCTCATCAAGAGAATCCAAGAGTATGCAAAGCAGTCATCAAAGCAAAAGGTGGCTACTTTGAAGAACCTAGAATATTAGACATATTTTCAGTTGTTTCACAATTTTTTGTTAAGTATACAGTTAGGTCCATATATATTTGGACAGAGACAACATTTTTCTAATTTTGATTATAGAAATTACCACAATGAATTTAAAAAAAAAACAATTCAGATGCAGTTGAAGTTCAGACTTTCTGCTTTCATTTGAGGGTATCCACATTTAAATTGGATGAAGGGTTTAGGAGTTTCAGCTCCTTAACATGTGCCACCCAGTTTTTAAAGGGACCAAAAGTAATTGGACAGATTCAATAATTTTTTTAAAAATGTTCATTTCTAGTACTTGGTTGAAAACCCTTTGTTGGCAATGACTGCCTGAAGTCTTGAACTCATGGACCTCACCAGACGCTGTGTTTCCTCCTTTTTGATGCTTTGCCAGGCCTTCACTGTGGTGGTTTTCAGTTGCTGTTAGTTTGTGGGCCTTTCTGTCTGAAGTTTAGTCTTTAATATGTGAAATGCATGCTCAATTGGGTTGAGATCAGGTGACTGACTTGGCCTTTCAACAATATTCCACTTCTTTGCTTTAACCCCTTAGCGACCGCCGATACGCCTTTTAACGGCGGCCGCTAAGGGTACTTAAACCACAGCGCCGTTAATTAACGGCGCTGTGGAAAAAGTCCATAGCGCCCCCCAGAGGCCGATTTTCTCCGGGGTCTCGGCTGCCGAGGGTAGCCGAGACCCCAGAGAACATGATTCGGGGGGTTTTTAACCCACCCCGCATTTGCGATCGCCGGTAATTAACCGTTTACCGGCGATCGCAAAAAAAAAAAAAAAAAAAAAAGCGATCTCTTTTTAATTTCTGTGTCCTCCGATGTGATCGCACATCGGAGGACAGAGAAAAGGGGTCCCAGGTGGCCCCCCAATACTCACCTAGCTCCCACGATGTTCCTCGTGTCTCCCGGTGGGCGCCGCCATCTTCAAAATGGCGGGCGCATGCGCAGTGCGCCCGCCGGCCGGCACCGGGAGAATCTTTGGGGTCTCGGCTGCCGGGGGTAGCCGAGACCCCAAAGAGCACGATCGGGGTCGGTATTACCGACCCCTGTTTTGCGATCGCCGGTAATTAACTGTTTACCGGCGACCGCAAAAAAAAAAAAAAGTAAAGTGTAATTCTCTGTCCTCTGATGTGATCGCAGATCAGAGGACAGAGAAATAGGGGGATTCGGGGACCCTAGCATACTCACCTAGGTCCCTGGATCCTCTTGCTGCTCCTCCTGGCCGCCGGCAGCAGAACATGGCGGACGCATGCCCAGTGCGCCCGCCATCTGTCTCCATCTGCCGGCCGGCAGGAGAACAGCAGTTGGGGCTAAAATTAGGGGTAGGGTTAGGGTTAGGGGTAGGGTTAGGGGTAGGGTTAGGTTAGGGTTAGGTTAGGGGTAGGGTTAGGGGTAGGGTTAGGGGTAGGGTTAGGTTAGGGTTAGGGGTAGGGTTAGGTTAGGGTTAGGGGTAGGGTTAGGGGTAGGGTTAGGGTTAGGTTAGGGTTAGGTTAGGGGTAGGGTTAGGTTAGGGTTAGGGGTAGGGTTAGGGGTAGGGTTAGGTTAGGGGTAGGGTTAGGGGTAGGGGTAGGGTTAGGGTTAGGTTAGGGGTAGGGTTAGGTTAGGGTTAGGGGTAGGGTTAGGTTAGGGTTAGGGGTAGGGTTAGGGGTAGGGTTAGGGTTAGGTTAGGGTTAGGTTAGGGGTAGGGTTAGGGGTAGGGTTAGGGGTAGGGTTAGGTTAGGGGTAGGGTTAGGTTAGGGGTAGGGTTAGGTTAGGGGTAGGGCTAGGGTTGGGGCTAAATTTAGGGTTAGGGTTGGGGCTAAATTTAGGGTTAGGGTTGGGGCTAAACTTAGGGTTAGGCTTCTTTCACACTTACGTCGGTACGGGGCCGTCGCAATGCGTCGGCCCGACATACCGACGCACGTTGTGAAAATTGTGCACAACGTGGGCAGCAGCTGTAGTTTTTCAACACATCCGCTGCCCAATCTATGTCCTGGGGAGGAGGGGGCGGAGTTACGGCCACGCATGCGCGGTCAGAAATGGCGGATGCGACGTACAAAAAAACGTTTCATTGAACCTTTTTTTGTGCCGACGCTCCGCCAAAACACAACTGATCCAGTGCACGACGGATGCGACGTGTGGCCATCCGTCACGATCCGTCGGCAATACAAGTCTATGGGCAAAAAACGCATCCTGCGGGCACATTTGCAGGATCCGTTTCTTGTCCAAAACGACGGATTGCGACGGAATGCCAAACGACGCAAGTGTGAAAGTAGCCCTAGGGCTAGGGTTAGGGTTGGGGCTAAAGTTAGGGCTAGGGTTGGGGCTAAAGTTAGGGTTAGAGCTGGGATTAGGGTTAGGGTTTGGATTAGGGTTCGTATTAGGGTTAGGGTTGGCATTAGGGTTACGCTTGGGATTAGGGTTAGGTTTGGGATTAGGGTTAAGGTTAGGGTTGTGATTAGGGGTGTATTGGGATTAGGGTTAGGTTTGAGGTTAGGGTTGAGATTAGGATTAGGGGTGTGTTGGATTTAGGGTTTTGATTAGGGTTATGGTTAGGGTTGACATTAGGGTTGTTTTGGGGTAAGGGTTGTGATTATGGTTAGGGTTAGTGATTAGGATTATGGATGAGGTTGGGATTAGGGTTAGGGGTGTGTTGGGGTTAGGGTTTGAGCTAGAATTGGGGGGTTTCCACTGTTTAGGTACATCAGGGGGTCTCCAAACACGACAGCCAATTTTGCGCTCAAAAAGTCAAATGGTGCTCCCTCCCTTCTGAGCTCTGCCGTGCGCCCAAACAGTGGGTTACCCCCACATATGGGGCATCAGCGTACTCGGGATAAATTGGACAACAACTTCTGGGGTCCAATTTCTCTTGTTACCCTTGTGAAAATAAAAACTTGGGGGCTACAATATCTTTTTTGTGAAAAAAAAAATATTTTTTATTTTCACGACTCTGCATTCTAAACTTCTGTGAAGCACTTGGGCATTCAAAGTTCTCACCACACATCTAGATAAGTTCATTGGGGGGTCTAGTTTCCAAAATGGGGTCACTTGTGGGGGGTTACTACAGTTTAGGTACATCAGGGGCTCTGCAATCGCAACATAATGCCCACAGACCATTCTATCAAAGTCTGCATTCCAAAAAGGCGCTCCTTCCCTTCCGAGCTCTGCCGTGCGCCCAAACAGTGGTTTACCCCCACATATGGCGCATCAGCGTACTCGGGATAAATTGGACAACAACTATTGCAGTCCAATTTCTCCTGTTACCCTTGTGAAAATAAAAACTTGGGGGCTACAATATCTTTTTTGTGGAAAAAAAAATATTTTTTATTTTCACGACTCTGCATTCTAAACTTCTGTGAAGCACTTGGGCATTCAAAGTTCTCACCACACATCTAGATAAGTTCCTTGGGGGGTCTAGTTTCCAAAATGGGGTCACTTGTGGAGGGTTTCTACTGGTTAGGTACATCAGGGGCTCTGCAAACGCAACATAATACCCGCAGACCATTCTATCAAAGTCTGCATTCCAAAACGGCGCTCCTTCCTTCCGAGCTCTGCCGTGCGCCCAAACAGTGGTTTACCCCCACATATGGGGTACCAGCATACTCAGGACAAATTGGACAACAACTTTTGGGGTCCAGTTTCTCTTGTTACCCTTGTGAAAATAAAAATTTGGTGGCTAAAAAATTTTTTTTGTGGAAAAAAAAAATATTTTTTATTTTCACGGCTCTGCATTATAAACTTCTGTGAAGCACTTGGGCATTCAAGGTTCTCACCACACATCTAGATAAGTTCCATGGGGGGTCTAGTTTCCAAAATGGGGTCACTTGTGGGGGATTTCTACTGTTTAGGCACATCAGGGGCTCTCCAAACGCGACATGGCTTCCGATCTCAATTCCAGCCAATTCTACATTGAAAAAGTAAAACGGCACTCTTTCTCTTCCAAGCTCTGCGGTGCGCCCAAACAGTGGTTTACCCCCACATATTGGGTATCAACGTACTCAGGAGAAATTGCACAACAACTTTTGTGGTCTAATTTCTCCTGTTACCCTTGTGAAAATAAAAATTTGTGGGCAAAAAGATCATTTTTGTAGAAAAAAATGCAATTTTTTTTTTTCACGGCTCTACGTTATAAACTTCTGTGAAGCACATGGGGGTTCAAAGTGCTCGCCACACATCTAGATAAGTTCCTTAAGGGGTCTAGTTTCCAAAATGGTGTCACTTGTGGGGGGTTTCCACTGTTTAGGCACATCAGGGGCTCTCCAAACGCGACATGGCGTCCAATCTCAATTCCAGCCAATTCTACATTGAAAAAGTAAAACGGCACTCCTTCTCTTCCAAGCTCTGCGGTGCGCCCTAACAGTTGTTTACCCCCACATATTGGGTATCAGCGTACTCAGGAGAAATTGCACAACAACTTTTTTGGTCTAATTTCTCCTGTTTCCCTTGTGAAAATAAGAATTTGTGGGCAAAAAGATCATTTTTGTGTAAACAAAAGCGATTTTTTATTTTCACGGCTCTACGTTATAAACTTCTGTGAAGCACTTGGGGGTTCAAAGTGCTCACCACACATCTAGATAAGTTCCTTAAGGGGTCTAGTTTCCAAAATGGTGTCACTTGTGGGGAGTTTCCACTGTTTAGGTACATCAGGGGCTCTCTAAATGTGACATGGTGTCCGATCTCAATTCCAGCCAATTCTGCATTGAAAAAGTCAAACGGCGCTCCTTCACTTCTAAGTTCTGCGGTGCGCCCTAACAGTGGTTTACCCCCACATATGGGGTATTGGCGTATTCAGGAGAAATTGCATAACAAAATTTATGGTTACATTTCTGTTTTTACACTTGTGAAAATAAAAAAAATGGTTCTGAATTAAGATGTTTGCAAAAAAAAGTTAAATGTTCATTTTTTCCTTCCACATTGTTTCAGTTCCTGTGAAGCACGTAAAGGGTTAATAAACTTCTTGAATGTGGTTTTGAGAACCTTGAGGGGTGTAGTTTTTAGAATGGTGTCACACTTCATTATTTTCTATCATATAGACCCCTCAAAATGACTTCAAATGTGATGTGGTCCCTAAAAAAAAATGGTGTTGTAAAAATGAGAAATTGCTGGTCAACTTTTAACCCTTATAACTCCCTAACAAAAAAAAAATTTGTTTCCAAAATTGTGCTGATGTAAAGTAGACATGTGGGAAATGTTATTTATTAACTATTTTTTATGACATATCTCTCTGATTTAAGGGCATAAAAATACAAAGTTTGAAAATTGCAAAATTTTCGCCATATTTCCGTTTTTTTCATAAATAATCGCAAGTAATATCGAAGAAATGTTACCACTAACATGAAGTACAATATGTCACGAAAAAACAATCTCAGAATCAGCGGGATCCGTTGAAGCGTTCCAGAGTTATAACCTCATAAAGTGACAGTGGTCAGAATTGCAAAAATTGGCCTGGTCATTAAGTACCAAATTGGCTCTGTCACTAAGGGGTTAATAAACGTCTGGGTTGCTTTGGCTTTATGTTTTGGGTCATTGTCCATCTGTAGTATGAAATGATGAATAAGTTTGGCTGCATTTGGCTGGATCTAAGCACACAGTATGTCTCTGAATACCTCAGAATTAATTTGGCTGCTTCTCTCCTGTGTCACATCATCCATAAACACTAGTGACCCAGTGCCACTGGCAGCCATGCATGCCCAAGCCATCACAATGCCTCCACTGTGTTTTACAGATAATGTGGTATGCGTTGGATCATGAGCTGTACCACGCCTTCGCCATACTTTTCTCTTTCCATCATTCTGGTAGAGGTTGATCTTGGTTTCATCTGTCCAAAGAATGCTCTTCCAGAACTGTGCTGGCTTTTTTAGATGTTTTTAAGGAATGTCCAGTCTAGCCTTTTTATTCTTGATGCTTATGAGTGGCTTGCACCGTGCAGTGAACCCTCTGTATTTACTTTTATGCAGTCTTCTCTTTATGGTAGATTTGGATATTGATACGCCAACCTCCTGGAGAGTGTTGTTCGCTTGGTTGGCTGTTGTGAAGGGGTTTCTCTTCACCATGGAGATTATTCTGCGATCATCCACCACTATTGTCTTCTGTGGGCGCCCAAGTCTTTTTGCATTTATGAGTTCACCAGTGCTTTCTTTCTTTCTCAACATGTACCAAACTGTAGATTTTGCCACTACTAAAATTGTAGCAATTTCTTGGATGGGTTTTTTATGTTTTCGCAGCTTAAGGATGGCTTATTTCAGCTGCATGGACAGCTCCTTTGACCGTATGTTTACTTCACAGCAAAACCTTTCAAATGCAAGCACCAAACCTCAAATCAACTCCAGGCCTTTTATCTCCTTAATTGAGAATGACATAACGAAGGGATTGCCCACACCTGTCGATGAAATAGCCTTGGAGTCAATTGTCCAATTACTTTTGGTCCCTTTAAAAACAGGGTGGCACATGTTAAGGAGCTGAAACACCTAAACCCTTCATTCAATTTTAATGTGCATACCCTCAAATGAAAGCTGAAAGTCTGAACTTCAAATGCATCTGAATTGTTTTGCTTAAAATTCATTGTGGTAATGTCTATAACCAAAATTAGAAAAATGTTGTCTCTGTCCAAATATATATGGACCTAACTGTATAATTCCACATGTGTTAATTCATAGTTTTGATGCCTTCAGTGTGAATTTACAATTTTCATAGTCATGAAAATACAGAAAAATCTTTAAATGAGAAGGTGTGCCCAAACTTTTGGTCTGTACTGTATGCAGTGTAGAGTTCTAACTCATGGGGACATCACACACCAGTCAGTGAACTGGATGCTGCAAACGCTGCTGAAGCACGGAAAGGGCAGCTGAAGCTGTAGCTGACATTCTAAAATGGGCAGACAGACGGCGTACTTTCACTAGCAGATCCGGCAGCTCCGGGTAGCTTTTGAGAAAACGTTGAACCATGAGGTTAAGCACATGGGCCAGGCAAGGTACGTGTGTGAGCTCACCTTGCCTCAGAGCCGCCACCAGGTTCCGGCCATTGTCACACACGACCATGCCTGGCTGTAGGTTCAGCGGTGTCATCCAAATATCGGACTGCTCTTTCAGTGCTGTCCACAGCTCTTCAGCATTGTGCGGTTTGTCCCTTAACCAGATTAGCTTCAGCACAGCATGTTGCCGCCTGGCTGAGGCAGTGCTGCAGTGTTTCAAGCTTCTGACTGATGTGTTCATTTCAGATAGGAGGCTGAAGAGGAGGAGGTGCAGGAGCTGTAAACTGTGGGGGCAACCCTGATTGACGTAGGGCCCGCAATCCTTGGCATGGAGAGGATGTGTTCCATCCCAAGGTCTGACTGAGTCCCGGCTTCCACTATGTTAATCCAGTGTGCCGTCAGTGAGATGCCCACAAGCACTTGTCCGCGTGTCCGTGGTTAGTTGGAATTTCCCAATAACAGCATTGTTGAGGGCACGGGTAATGTTGTGGGACACATGCTGGTGTAATGCCGATACGGCACACCGGGAGAAATAGTGGCGACTGGGGACCGATTACCTTGGGACGGCCACCGCCATCAGGTGGAGGAAAGCTTCCGTCTCAATGAGCCTAAAAGGCAACATTTTGAGCACAAGCAGACGACAAATGTTAGAATTTAGTACTGTGGCCTGTGGGGCATTGGCTGAGTATTTCCCGCTTGTGTTCCAATGACTGGGGTATAGACAACTGAAGGTTGGGCTGGGACAAGGACGTGGCTTGATGGTAGTGATGGTTGACTGTGGGCAACAACAGGTGCAGGGCCCGAGGCATCTTCACAGGCACTGTGAACTGGGGATTGGCTTGTATGCAAAACAGTAGAAGAAGCAGTGGTGTCACCTGCAGACAGTGTTCCTGGAGCCTGGGGTTCGGCCAACAAAGTCAGGTGCTTTTAGTGCCATGTGCCTAATCATGCTGGTGGTGGTCGGGCTGGTAGTTTTGCTATCCCTGCTGATGTCGGCATGGCAGGTGCTGCAAATGGCCTTTTTGGGGTTATCTTACAGTTGGAATGGCAACTTCTGTCATGTTGGTGTTACGGGGAAAGGATGCACGCCTTCTGTCTGCAGCCAACACACTGCTTCTTCCTGCCTGTTGGGGTGATATGCCTCTTTCCCCATGTGTGCACCTGTCCTCGCTCTGCATGTCCTCCTGCCAGGTTGGGTCAGTCACTTTGTCATCCGCCACCTCGTCTTCCACATCCGCACCCTGCTCCTCCTCCTGACTTTCTGGCAATTGTGTCTCATCATCGTTCACCTCTTGTGACACTTTCCCACCATTGCCTTCATGTGACTGTGCTGTTCAAATCTTTGGCCATCACTACATGCGATCTCATCTGGCGCCACTTCAAGTTGAGCAGCCGAGAGCCCAGAATCTTTAAAGGGAAAACTGAACAGCTCTTCAGAGTGTCCAAGTGGGAATCAGTTGTCTCAGGGCCCTTGCCACGGTGGGAGGAAGGAGGATCATGGTGAGTACTATCCGGTTCATACTCACGGCTACTCAGACTTGACCATGTGAAAGACATGGTGGTGGTGGCTAAGTGACTGGAAGCATTATCTGCTATCCAACCAACAACCGTTTCACACTGCTCTGGCTTCAATAGTGGTGTGCTGAGGTCCCCTAGAAACTAGGACAGGAAGGTTGAGCGTGAAGATGTGGGTCTTTGTTGTGGCCCACTTGCAGCTTGGCCACGGCTTCGTCCTCTGCATGCACCATCAGCATCACCTCCACTTCCCCGTCCCTTGCCTTGCCCATTTTAAATTGACTACTGAAATATTTGAAAAGCTCAATACAAATAGGTTTATTTGGAAAAAAATTATATGTGATCAGTACGCCTGAAAAGCAAGTATTTGGAGACCACAGATACACCAAGCGTCTGACGGAGATAACACAGTTAAAGTATGTTTTTTTCTTTTTAAAAATAGTTTTTAATCAAAAAATAATGAGTAGTCCAAGGCTAGCAGACAGAACAATGCAACATATGCCTGCAAAGCGAAGATTTTTCCACCACAGATACACCAGGCGTCTGACTGAGAAAACAAACTACCGTATATACTCGAGTATAAGCCGAGATTTTCAGCCCAAAATTTTGGGCTGAAAGTGCCCCTCTCGGCTTATACTCGAGTCAAGGTGGGTGGCAGGGTCGGCGGGTGAGGGGGTGAGGGCGCTGAGGTATACTTACCTAGTCCCAGCGATCCTCGCGCTGTCCCTGCCGTCCCACGGTCTTCTGTGCTGCAGCTTTTTCCCCTCTTCAGCAGTCACGTGGGACCGCTCATTACAGAAATGAATAAGCGGCTCCACCTCCCATAGGGGCGGAGCCGCCTATTCATTCCTCTAATCAGCGGTGCCGGTGACCGCTGATAGAGAAAGAAGCTGCGGCACCGAAGACCAGGCAGAGGGACAGCGCGAGGATCGCCAGGACTAGGTAAGTATAGCATATTCACCTGTCCTCGTTCCAGCCGCCGAGCGTCGCTCCATCTTCCCGGCCGGCGCCTCCATCTTCCCGGCGTCTGCGCTCTGACTGTTCAGGCAGGGGGCGCGATGACGCATATAGTGTGCGCGGCGCCCTCTGCCTGATCAGTCAGAGCGCAGACGCCGGGAAGATGGAGGCGCCGGAACGAGATGTCGGGAGCTGCAATCAAGGGAGGTGAGTATGTGGTTTTTTTTTTATTGCAGCAGCAGCAGCCGGGTCGGCAGAGATTTATGTGGAGCATCTATGGGGCACAGTGAACGGTGCAGAGCACCGTATATGGCACATCTATGGGGCACAGTGAACGGTGCAGAGCACCGTATATGGCACATCTATGGGGCACAGTGAACGGTGCAGGGCACCGTATATGGCACATCTATGGGGCACAGTGAACGGTGCAGGGCACCGTATATGGCACATCTATGGGGCACAGTGAACGGTGCAGGGCACCGTATATGGCACATCTATGGGGCACAGTGAACGGTGCAGAGCACCGTATATGGCACATCTATGGGGCACAGTGAACGGTGCAGGGCACCGTATATGGCACATCTATGGGGCACAGTGAACGGTGCAGGGCACCGTATATGGCACATCTATGGGGCACAGTGAACGGTGCAGAGCACCGTATATGGCACATCTATGGGGCACAGTGAACGGTGCAGAGCACCGTATATGGCACATCTATGGGGCACAGTGAACGGTGCAGGGCACCGTATATGGCACATCTATGGGGCACAGTGAACGGTGCAGGGCACCGTATATGGCACATCTATGGGGCACAGTGAACGGTGCAGGGCACCGTATATGGCACATCTATGGGGCACAGTGAACGGTGCAGAGCACCGTATATGGCACATCTATGGGGCACAGTGAACGGTGCAGAGCACCGTATATGGCACATCTATGGGGCACAATGAACGGTGCAGAGCACCGTATATGGCACATCTATGGGGCACAGTGAACGGTGCAGAGCACCGTATATGGGGCACAGCTATGGGGCACAATGAACGGTGCAGAGCACCGTATATGGCACAGCTATGGGGCACAATGAACGGTGCAGAGCACTGTATATGGGGCACAGCTATGGGGAAATATGAACGGTGCAGAGCACTGTATGGCACAGCTATGGGGAAATAATGATCTATTTTTATTTTTGAAATTCACCGGTAGCTGCTGCATTTCCACCCTAGGCTTATACTCGAGTCAATAAGTTTTCCCAGTTTTTTGTGGCAAAATTAGGGGGTCGGCTTATACTCGAGTATATATGGTATATACATTTTTTTTAACTTTTTTTTGTAATTTTTGAAAACACAAAATACTGAGTAGAACAAGGCTAGCAGACAGAACTATGCAACGTATGCCTGCGAAGCGAAGATTTTTACACCACAGATACACCAAGCATCTGACGGAGATAACAGACTGTATGAATTTTTTATATTCTTTTGTAATTTTTTAAAACACAAAATACTAAAGAAGAACAAGGCTAGCAGACAGAACTATGCAACGTATGCCTGCAAAGCGAAGATTTTTACACCACTGATACACCAGGCGTCTGACGGAGATAACAGACAGTTAAAATATGTTTTTGCTTTTTTGTAAATATTTTTTAAACCAAAAATTATGAGCAGACCAAGGCTAGCAGACAAAAAAATACAATGTATGCCTGCAAAGTGAATATTTGGACACCACAGATACACCAGGCGTCTGATGGCGATAACAGACAGTTAAATATGTTTTGTTTTATTTGTTTTTTTTTAAACCAAAATTTATGAGTAGACCAAGGCTAAAAGGAGGAGGAGACACAGATATAGGCATGTCATGCCCTTCTAAAATCAAGAAAGGCTGGAGTAAAAATCTAAACTCACTCTACCAACACCCAGACGTCTTGACAAAAAAAAAAAAAAAATATCTTTAGGTAGAATGGCGGCGGGTCCATTCAGAACACTTTCCTTAGAAGATGTAGTGGTACCCCTGTTGGGAGTTGTGCCAAAAAATGAACACAATACATTCAGACTAATCCACCATTTGTCATATCCAAGGGGCAGGTCAGTAAACGACAACATTGACGCGGAACCAAGTACAGTACTATGTACTGTACCTCCTTTGACGAGGTAATCAGGCGGGTCAAGAAGTTGTTAAGGGGCACCCTAATGGCGAAAACAGACATTGAGGGGGCGTTCCGGTTACTACCTGTGCCTCTGAATAGTGTCCTCCCATTGGGCTGCTTCTGTGAAGGAACATACTACATAGATCGCTGTTTGCACATGGGGTGCTCCATATCCTGCTCACTATTTGAGGCGTTTAGTTGCTTCCTCGAATGTCTTGTCATGGACGTTTGTAAGGCGGCACATATTATCCATTACCTCGATGACTTCTTATGCCTGCGCCCAAAAGATTTGCCACACTGTGAAAACACGCGGTAGTCCACCTGTGAGAAGGAGAGAGCTGGAGGGAGAGTGGACACCCCAGAGCCGAGGGGTTAGATTGAGAAAGAAAGAAGGCGGTGTAGCTTGCTCCATGGGTGGGATACTCTGCTGAGTAGCAGAAATTGCTTCTAGGCCCAAAAGGATTTCCTGGGCCAAATGCCGTTAAAAAATAGTACTTAAATAAACAGGCGGTGGAGCTTGTTTCATGGGTGGGGTACGCTGCTGAGTAGCACTAAATTCTACTAGGCCCACAAGGATTTCCTGGGCTAGATGCCGTTACAAAATAGGAGTTAGGTAAACAGGCAGTGTAGCTTGCTTCATGGGTGGGGTACGCTGCTGAGTAGCACCAAATTCTACTAGGCCCAAAAGGATTTCCTGGGCTAGATGCCGTTACAAAATAGTAGTTAGGTAAACAGGCGGTGTAGCTTGCTTCATGGGTGGGGTACGCTGCTGAGTAGCACCAAATTCTACTAGGCCCAAAAGGATTTCCTGGGCTAGATGCCGTTACAAAATAGTAGTTAGGTAAACAGGCGGTGTAGCTTGCTTCTTGGGTGAGGTACGCTGCTGATTAGCACCACATTCTACTAGGCCCAAAAGGATTTCCTGGGCTAGATGCCATTAAAAAATAGTAGTTTGGTAAACAGGCGGTGTAGCTTGCTTCATGGGTGAAGTACGCTGCTGAGTAGCACCAAATTCTACTAGGCCCAAAAGGATTTCCTGGGCTAGATGCCGTTACAAAATAGTAGTTAGGTAAACAGGCGGTGTAGCTTGCTTCATGGGTGAAGTATGCTGCTGTGTAGCATCAAATTCTTCTAGGCCCAAAAGGATTTCCTTGGCTAGATGCCGTTACAAAATAGTAGTTAGGTAATCAGGCAGTGTAGCTTGCTTCATTGGTGGGGTACGCTGCTGAGTTGCACCACATTCTACTAGGCCCAAAAGGATTTCCTGGGCTAAATGCTGTTAAAAAATAGTACTTAGGTAAACAGGCGGTGTAGCTTGCTTCATGGGTGGGGTACGCTGCTGAGTAGCACCAAATTCTACTAGGCCCAAAAGGATTTCCTGGGCTAGATGCCGTTACAAAATAGTAGTTAGGTAAACAGGCAGTGTACCTTGCTTCATGGGTGAAGTACGCTGCTGAATAGCACCAAATTCTACTAGGCCCAAAAGGATTTCCTGGGCTAGATGCCGTTAAAAAATAGTACTTAGGTAAACAGGTGGTGTAGCTTGCTTCATGGGTGGGGTACGCTGCTAAGTAGCACTAAATTCTACTAAGCCCAAAGGATTTCTTGGGCTAGATGCAGTTTCAAAATAGTAGTTAGGTAAACAGGTGGTGTAGCTTGCTTCATGGGTGGGGTACGCTGCTGAGTTGCACCAAATTCTCCTAGGCCCAAAAGGATTTCCTGGGCCAGATGTCGTTAAAAAATAGTAGTTAGGTAAACAGGCAGTGTAGCTTGCTTCATGGGTGGGTGTTATGAATAGTTACTTCAGAACCACAATGGACCTTGAAGTTCAGAGCACACAAAGTGAGCTGACAATAACCAAAAGACATAGGACGAGCTCTGAGACGTGGTAACTCTGCTGACCGCAATCCCTAATCCTATCCAACCACACTAGAGGCAGCCGTGGATTGCGCCTAACGCTCCCTATGCAACTCGGCACAGCCTGAGAAAGTAGCTAGGCCTAAGAAGGAAAAATAAGCCTACCTTGCCTCAGAGAAATACCCCAAAGGAGAAGGCAGCCCCCCACATATAATGACTGTGAGTTGAGATGAAAATACAAACGCAGAGATGAAATAGATTTAGCAAAGTGAGGCCCAACTTACTGAACAGACCGAGGATAGAAAAGATTGCTTTGCGGTCAACACAAAACCCTACAAACAACCACGCAAAGGGGGCAAAAAGACCCTCCGCACCGACTAACGGTACGGAGGTGCTCCCTCTGCGTCCCAGAGCTTTCAGCAAGCAAGAAAAACCAATTAAGCAAGCTGGACAGAAAAAATAGCAAACAAAAATAACACAAGCAAAACTTAGCTTATGCAGGAAGACAGGCCACAGGAACGATCCAGGAGGAAGCAAGACCAATACTAGAACATTGACTGGAGGCCAGGAGCAAAGCACTAGGTGGAGTTAAATAGAGCAGCACCTAACGACTTCACCACAGCACCTGAGGAAGGAAACTCAGAAGCCGCAGTGCCACTTGTGACCACAGGAGGGAGCTCTGCCACAGAATTCACAACAGGTGGGGTATGCTCCTGAGTAGCACCAAATTCTATTAGGCCCAAAAGGATTTCATGGGCCAGATGCCGTTAAAAAATAGTACTTAGGTAAACAGGCGGTGTAGCTTGCTTCATGGGTGGGGTACGCTGCTGAGTAGCACCAAATTCTTCTAGGCTCAAAAGGATTTCCTGGGCTAGATGCCATTACAAAATAGTAGTTAGGTAAACAGGCAGTGTAGCTTGCTTCATGGGTAGGGTGCGCTGCTGAGTTGCACCAAATTCTACTAGGCCCAAAAGGATTTCCTGGGCCAGATGCCGTTAAAAAATAGTACTTAGGTAAACAGGTGGTGTAGCTTGCTTCATGGGTGGGGTACTGTGCTGAGTAGCACAAAATGCTATTAGGTACAAAACGATTTCCTGAGCTAGATGCAGTTAAAAATTAGTAATTAGATCAACAGGCGGTGAAGCTTTCTTCATGGGTGGGGTACGCTGCTGAGTAGCAATAAATTCTACTAGGCCCAAAAGGATTTCCTGGGCTAGATGCCGTTACAAAATAGTACTTAGGTAAACAGGCGGTGTAGCTTGCTTCATGGGTGGGGTACGCTGCTGAGTAGCACAAAATGCTATTAGATACAAAACGATTTCCTGGGCTAGATGCAGTTAAAAATTAGTAATTAGATCAACAGGCAGTGTAGCTTGCTTCATGGGTGGGGTACGCTGCTGAGTAGCACCAAATTATACTAGGCCCAAAAGGATTTCCTGGGCTAGATGCCATTAAAAAATAGTACATAGGTAAATAGGCGGTGTAGCTTGCTTCATGGGTGGGGTACGCTGCTGAGCAGTACAAAATGCTTTTAGGTACAAAATGATTTCCTGGGCTAGATGCAGTTAAAAATTAGTAATTAGATCAACAGGCGGTGTAGCTTGCTTCATGGGTGGGGTACGCTGCTGAGTAGCACAAAATGCTATTAGGTACAAAACGATTTCCTGGGCTAGATGCAGTTAAAAATTAGTAATTAGATCAACAGGCGGTGTAGCTTGCTTCATGGTGGGGTACGCTGCTGAGTAGCACTAAATTCAGTGCTACTAGGCCCAAAAGGATTTCCTGGGCTAGATGCCGTTAAAAATAGTACTTAGGTAAACAGTTGGTGGGTGGCTGGGCCACTCTGCTGACTAACAGACACTGAAGCTTTGGAGCAGACCTCTGAATCCCAGGCCATAGTATGAGTAAACAACTCTGCAGACGGCCCCACTCACCTGGAATTGATAATGGCAACGTCATGTAAAACTCAGCAAGGGGACTAAATAAAAGAGTCTCCATTTTTTCCAAAAATTCAGCCACAGACACCACTTAAGTGGCATCAATTTCGCCAGAGTTTTTTAAAATGGTTGGTGGGGTGATTTTCAAAAATCATCAAGCTTTTAGTCTGCCCAAGATGACACAAGGGTAGAAAAGTCCTTGCGGATCCAGGATTTCTTCATCTTAATGAATGTTAAGGTACCTTCACACATAACGATATCGTTAACGATATCGTTGCTTTTTGTGACGTAGCAACGATATCGTTAAGGAAATCGTTATGTGTGACAGCGACCAACGATCAGGCCCCTGTTGGGAGATCGTTGGTCGCTGAGGAAAGTCCAGAACTTTATTTCGTCGCTGGACTCCCTGCAGACATCGCTGGATCGGCGTGTGTGACACCGATCCAGCGATGTCTTCACTGGTAACCAGGGTAAACATCGGGTTACTAAGCGCAGGGCCGCGCTTAGTAACCCGATGTTTACCCTGGTTACCAGCGTAAACGTTAAAAAAACAAACACTACATACTTACCTACCGCTGTCTGTCCCCGGCGCTCTGCTTCTCTGCACTCCTCCTGCACTGGCTGTGAGCGTCGGTCAGCCGGAAAGCAGAGCGGTGACGTCACCGCTCTGCTTTCCGGCCGCTGTGCTCACAGACAGTGCAGGAGGAGTGCAGAGAAGCAGAGCGCCAGGGACAGACAGCGGTAGGTAAGTATGTAGTGTTTGTTTTTTTTACTTTTACGCTGGTAACCAGGGTAAATATCGGGTTACTAAGCGCGGCCCTGCGCTTAGTAACCCGATGTTTACCCTGGTTACCCGGGGACCTCGGGATCGTTGGTCGCTGGAGAGCTGTCTGTGTGACAGCTCTCCAGCGACCAAACAGCGACGCTGCAGCGATCGACATCGTTGTCGGTATCGCTGCAGCGTCGCTGAGTGTGAAGGTACCTTTAGTCTGTGTACATTGTCACTGGACAGCCGCATGCGCTTATCTGTCAGCACACCACCAGCAGCGCTGAACACACGTTCAGAGAGAACGCTGGCTGCGGGGCACGACAAGATCTTCAAGGTGTGAGTGGCAAGCTCAGGCCATTTTTCAAGACTGGAAGCCCAAAATGAGCAAGGGTCCAGTTCCACAGTCATGGCATCGATGTTAACTTGGAGATACTATTGTACCATCCTCTCTAGGCATTGGCTGTGCGTCAGACTTCTTGTCTCCTGTGGCCTTGCAAAGGATGGTTTAAAAAAAATCTTGAAACGATTGGAAAAAATTGCTGTTACCACCAGATACGATGTTACTCTTACTATGATGACTCGATAGTCCCACGGTTGGCAAGTTAGAACTCACTACGTGCACCACTGGTGTTTTGTGGAAAAGAAGATGTTAGATTCTGTAACAGTCTCTGCTGATACTCCTGCATGCGTGAATCCCTTTCTATCGCAGGAATTATTTTGCCAAATTTGCTTTTGTACCGGGGATCTAAGAGTGTGGCAACCCAGTAGTCGGCATTACTTCGGATTCTGACTGTCACGGGGCTACCACGACAGAGAGGTTCCAGAGAACCACAGCGCTCTGGGCCTCGTTCACACACAGTGAAGCTCTTCTCCTGTATTCTGACCTGGCTGCTTTGTGCCAGCAGTGCAGGAGTTAACCTTGTTGCTGAGTTGCTGTGAGCTGGGTCTCTCAGCTTAAGTGGATTTTGTAATCTCCTCCTCATTATAAACCCAGCCTTGACTACAGCTATTGTCAGTGATCAGTTCTGCTGCCTGGCTTGGAGAGTGAAGGAGTGTGATATTAGGAGCTTGGAGGTTTATTTACAGAGATTGGTGTCTGCTGTTTTGGTTGCATGTTAAACCTGTTTTCCTTCCTAGTTTTTTCCTTCTCTTGCCTTCTCTGTGTTACCTCTGTGGTTGTGTGAGCATTTGGTGAGTTTGAGATTTTTAGTTACCATGTCTGTATACCCTGTTATTTGTTGTATTTATACACTGGAGCAGTCCACCTCCCTTGGGTGGAGAGGGGGCCGCCGATAGGGTTTGCACAGGAGACAGGGATACGCTGGCGGCTCAGGCCTCCTAACCATCATAGGTACCCCTGAGATAAGGGAGAGCCAGGGTCCCTTTATAGTGGGACAGGTGCGGGTCCCAGTACGCCGTGCTGCCCCTTTATTGCCATTAACGGCATGACACTGACAATCCGAGGGTCATGTTGCAGGTAGTGCAGCAAGAAGGCACTCATGTGTCTTGCGCATCCAGGAGGACCAAGTCCTTGTTGTCTTGGTGGTGGCCAGGTGAGAATCATGCTTCCTTCATCTACCCTCTCCCCCCAACCTCGCACAACAGAAATTTGATCAAGGTCTCCCTCATCTGATGAGTCTTCCATGCCCAGCGCCAGTTCGTCCTCCACTTCTTCCTCGCCTCCTGCACCTTCCTCAACAGTTTGGCTGCTACCATGCGCCCTTGGTATTCCCTTTCCCCCAGTCTCTAATACCACCCGCCTTGGTGCTGCCAACCTTCTTGACCTTGGAGATATGATCCCTTCTGCATATGACTCCTCCTGTTCCTCCTCCTCCTCCTCCTCTTGTTCCACCACCTGAATCCGAACACTGTGTAAGGTGTGCTCCAGCATGTAAATCACCGGAATATTCATGCTGATAATGGCATCGTCAGCACTAAATATCTTCGTTGCTATTTCAAAACTGTGCAGAAGGGTGCATAGGTCCCTGATCTGAGACCACTCCTGCAGCGTGATTTGCCCCACCTCTTGATGTCGTTGGCCCAGGCTATACGTCATAACGTATTGCACCAGGGCTCGTCGGTGCTGCCACAGTCGCTGCAACATGTGCAGAGTTGAATTCTACCGTGTGGGCACATCGCATTTCAGCCGGTGAACTGGCAGGCCCAACGACTTCTGTAGAGATGCAAGTCGTCGAGCTGCGGGATGCGAACGGCGGAAGTGAGCACATAGCAACCGTGCCCTCTGCAGAAGCCCATCTAGTCCGGGATAGTGGGATAAAAATTGCTGGACAACCAGGTTCAAAACGTGAGCCACACAAAGCATGTGTGTGACATTGCCCCGGTGAAGGGCCGCACCCAGGTATGCAGCATTGTCGCACACAGCCTTCCCTGGCTGCAGGTTGAGTGGAGACAACCATTGATGGAACTCGGTCTCCAGAGCTGACCACATCTCCTCAGCTGTGTGACTCACATTTCCCAGACATTTCAATGTAAACACTTCCTGATGCCGTTGAGCCCTGGTAACAGCATAGTGAGGAGGTGTGCAGGATTCCTTCTGCGCAGTTACAACGCAGGTGGCATTACCAGACAGGCTTTGGGTGCAGGTGGAGGACTGAGAGGAGGTTGAGGAGGCAGAAGCAGTGAAGGAACTTCTAGATACAGAGGATCGACGAGCAACTCGTGGGGACGGCAAGACTTGGACAGCAGCCCCTTCTCTTGATGTCGCCGTATTTACCCAGTGCCCAGTCACCAACATGTAACACCCCTGTCCATGTCTACTCGTCCAAGTGTCTGTGGTGAAATGCACCCTGTCACACACAGAGTTTCTCAAGGAAGCGGTGATGTTGTGTGCGACATGCTGGTGTAGTGCAGGCACAGCTTTCTTTGAGAAGTAGTGGCAGCTGGGCATTTGGTACTGGGGCACTGCGACGGACATAAGGTCTCGAAAATCCTCTGTGTCCACCAGGCGTTAAGGCAGCATTTCTGTAGCCAACAGCTTGCAGATGGAGGAATTCAACCTCTTAGCTTTGTCATGGCTAGGAGGAAATTGTCTTTTACTTGTTCACATCTGAGGGACTGAGGGCTGGCTGCCGTGCTTAGACGGAGCTGAGTAGGGTGTCCCCGGCAAACTGCTGGTCTGTAAGGAAGGTGCAGGAGGAGATTTTATGTTGCCTTGATTAAAATGTGGTGTCGATGTCGGGGAGCGCTCAACACCAGCAGGTGTTTCCACTTGCAAATGTCCTGACGACCTGCCAATCACACTGGCTGTTGCGGGTAAAGAGGTGGAAGGTCTGCATCCAAAACCATGTGCGACTGCTGTCCCCACAGTCACAGAGGATGAAGAGGAAGTGGATGCACTTGATGCAGACGGTGGTTGACCCGGCCCACTAGGCCGCATTGTAGCACAGTGAGCTTCCCACTGCAACTTTTGCCTCATATCCGTGTGGCGGTTCATGCATGAAGTACTCAAGCTAGTGATATTTTCACTCTACTGAGATTTTGTTGACAAATCTTACAGACAACATGAGTTGGGTCATCCGTTGCGTTGTCAACAAATGCCCAGGCTATGCAAGGCTTAGAGCCCATGCAACCTGAAGAGCTACCACGACTTCTGGTCTGAGGCACAGTTGGGGTTGAGGATGTAGTTGTTGATGTGCTTCCAGTACTCCATCTCTGTCCAGGAAGGCGCACCGTTACCTCGTCGTCAGACTCGTCACTAGCATCCTCCTCCACCTCCTCTGCTGACCTCAAGGACTGGCAGACTGGGGGTTGACAGTAAGTGGGGTCTACAACCTCGTCATCATCATCCTGTGTGTTCGCACAACCGTCGTCCTCAGAGCCAACCTCTTCCTGCCCCGATCGAAAAGTCAAGTTTTTGTTCCAATCAGGTATCGCAGTCTCATCATCTTCCTCATTGTCTCCACCAACAGGAGTTACAGTTTGGGAACGAGGGTCTACATTATGCTCAGAACTTTCTTCATCTGGGCCTGGATCCGACTCACAAAGATTCTGGGCATCAGTGCAGATCATTTCCTCGTCTGGATTCACAGAAGCTCTGGAGCAGACCTCTGATTCCCAGGCTATAGTATGCAAAAATAGCTCTACAGACTCAACCATGTGTGTTACCCCATGCTCAGACGGGCAGCTGGAGACTTGGGAGCTGTGAGGAAGCAAGTGCGATTGGGGTGACAACTCTGAGGACTGAAATAGCTGTGATGTTGAAGTTGACATGGAGGAGAGCCCACTTGAACGAGCACTTGATATCCGTTCAAGCACCTGCTGTTTTTGTGCCTCATCTGGATTTTTTGGCAATGCTTGTAGCGATGGTCGTAAGAAAGGGATCATATCAGATTGTCCACGAAAAGAAGTAGACATCTTACTTTGGCTGGAAGATGGTCTTTCTTCTGCAGATGTTACTGTTGCTTTACCACCTACCCCACAGACACAACCTTTTTTTCCCTTTCCAACACGCCTATTCCCCTTTCCACCAGCAGCAGGCCTTTTGCCACTCATTTTAGTGCTTAACTAATTGGCAACTCTGTATCTGTAGTTGTTGGCACAACAACCGATGGATGAAAACCGAGCAGAACTGAGTGGCCAAACTGTGGTACTAGGCCCAAAACTATTAACTGGATTAGATGCAGTGAAAATTGAGATACACAGGCGGTGTAGTTAGTTTCACAGGCGGGCTACTCTGCTGACGTGCAGACACTGCTCCTAGGCCCTAAACTATTAACTGGATTAGATGCATTGAAAATAGAGATACACAGGCGGTGTAGTTAGTTTGACAGGCGGGCTACTCTGCAGACGTGCAGACACTGCTCCTAGGCCCAAAACTAATAACTGGATTAGATGCACTGAAAATTGAGATACACAGGGGGTATAGTTTGTTTCACAGGCGGGCTACTCTGCTGACGTGCAGACACTGCTCCTAGGCCCTAAACTATTAACTGGATTAGATGCAGTGAAAATAGAGATACACAGGTGGTGTAGTTAGTTTCACAGGCGGGCTACTCTGCTGACGTGCAGACACTGCTCCTAGGCCCAAAACTATTAACTGGATTAGATGCAGTGAAAATTGAGATACACAGGCGGTATAGTTTGTTTCACAGGCAGGCTACTCTGCTGACGTGCAGACACTGCTCCTAGGCCCAAAACTATTAACTGGGTTAGATGCAGTAAAAATTGAGTTACACAGGCGGTGTAGCTAGCTTCACGGGCGGGCTACTCAAATGACTATCAGACAATGCTACTAGCCCAAAAGGATTGGCAGAGCTAGATTACACCAAATGCTGTGACAAACATTTGCACAGCACTGGCACAGACCTGCCTGGCAAACAGTGCTATGAACTGCTGTAACCTACCCTGAAAAGGGCTGATATTACCACTAGTCCCGACTCCTCCCGACTCCCTAAACCTATCTCTCAGACAATTCGCTCCAAAAAAACACTCTTAGTCTGTATAGCGCCCACAGCAGCAGCGGTGCCGTCTAACACTAAGCTGCAGCAGTGAGGAAATGGTGGCGATGGGGCTAATGGCTGGTTCTTATAGGGCAAGGAAATGTGACATACACAGCCAACGACACATGCCCTTGCTTGTGTGCATCACATGCACATTGCTGTGTGTGTGTGTGCACTGCTGATAGTCTGAGAGACTGCAGCGCCCCACTGTAAAAGCGGGAAAGAAAAAAAAAATGGAGATCGGCGTTATTTCAGCACAGATCTATTCCCCCCGCCCACTATACACTGAAACAGTCTATTAACAATGATAAACAGTTTTAATGTGCAAATCAAGCTAGGCTTTTGGTGAACGAACAGTTATCGAACAGAAACTCGAACAGCCGAATTTTAAGCAAATTGTTCGGGTTCGTCGAACGACTCGAACACCGCCCAAAACAGCTTGAATTTGAAATTGGCGAACAGTTCGACTCGAACACCGCTCATCTCTATCAATAAGTTGGCTATGACACTAAAAAAAAATGTGAGTCCTAAAATTGTAAGATATTTAGCGCAATGATATGCGATGTGTGTGGCGTTCAACTCACAGTGATAAATATAAAAACTGTAGCTAAATATTTTTGGGCCAGCTACAGATTTTTGGGGCAGCAAAATGGTGTCCAAAATGTTGTAAGACACTGCAAAAAATTAGATAGTATCAAAAAAAAGGACAGATTTTTTGGCGCACTCACATCTGATGCCTGGGACCAAAAACAAATTTTTAAATCCTTAGATTTGCACGCTGTTGTATTGCAATGACCTGGCTGGAGTCTGCAGCGTGACCAAGCAAATAAAAGCAGAAAAAAGAGGGCTATGGATTGCTGGATAATAAAATGAGCAGGTATAGGCTGCAAAAAAAAAATTGCCATGGATAACTGCAGCTAGGTATATATATAAATTAGCAGCCGCAGACAGTAATGGAGCTTTTTGACATATGCAGTGAGATCTACAGTTGTGGCCAAAAGTATTGACACCCCTGCAATTCTGTCAGATAATACTCTTTCTTCCTGAAAATGATTGCAAACATAAATTCTTTGTTATTGTTATCTTCATTTAATTTGTCTTAAATGAAAAAACACAAAAAGAATTGTCCTAAAGCCAAATTGGATATAATTCCACACCAAACATAAAAATGGGGGTGGACAAAAGTATTGGCACTGTACGAAAAATCATGTGATGCTTCTCTAATTTGTGTAATTAACAGCACCTGTAACTTACCTGTGGCACCTAACAGGTGTTGGCAATAACTAAATCACACTTGCAGCCAGTTGACATGGATTAAAGTTGACTCAACCTCTGTCCTGCGTCCTTGTGTGTACCACATTGAGCATGAAGAAAAGAAAGAAGACCAAAGAACTGTCTGAGGACTTGAGAAACCAAATTGTGAGGAAGCATGAGCAATCTCAAAGCTACAAGTCCATCTCCAAAGACCTGAATGTTCCAGTGTCTACCGTGCGCAGTGTCATCAAGAAGTTTAAACTGTGGCTAACCACCGTAGATGTGGACGGAAAAGAAAAATTGACAAGAGATTTCAACGCAAGATTGTGCGGATGTTGGATAAAGAACCTCGACTAACATCCAAACAAGTTCAAGCTGCCCTGCAGTCCGAGGGTATAACAGTGTCAACCTGTACTATCCGTCGGCATCTGAATGAAAAGGGACTGTATGGTAGGAGACCCAGGAAGACCCCACTTCTTACAACGAGACATAAAAAAGCCAGGCTGGAGTTTGCCAAAACTTACCTGAAAAAGCCTAAAACGTTTTGGAAGAATGTTCTCTAGTCAGATGAGACAACAAAAGTAGAGCTTTTTGGGCAAAGGCATCAACATAGAGTTTACAGGAGAAAAAAAGAGGCATTCAAAGAAAAGAACACGGTCCCTACAGTCAAACATGGCGGAGGTTCCCTGATGTTTTGGGGTTGCTTTGCTGCCTCTGGAACTGGACTGCTTGACCGTGTGCATGGCATTATGAAGTCTGAAGACTACCAACAAATTTTGCAGCATAATGTAGGGCCCAGTGTGAGAAAGCTGGGTCTCCCTCAGAGGTCATGGGTCTTCCAGCAGGAAAATGACCCAAAACACACTTCAAAAAGCACTAGAAAATGGTTTAAGAGAAAGCACTGGAGACTTCTAAGGTGGCAAGCAATGAGTCCAGACCTGAATCCCATAGAACACCTGTGGAGAGATCTAAAAATGGCAGTTTGGAGAAGGCACCCTTCAAATATCAGGGACCTGGATCAGTTTGCCAAAGAGGAATGGTCTAAAATTCCAGCAGAGCATTGTAAGAAACTCATTGATGGTTACCGGAAGCGGTTGGTCGCAGTTATTTTGGCTAAAGGTTGTGCAAGTATCAGGCTGAGGGTGCCAATACTTTTGTCTGGCCCATTTTTGGAGTTTTGTGTGAAATGATCAATGTTTTGCTTTTTGCTTCATTCTCTTTTGTGTTTTTTCATTTAAGACAAATTAAATGAAGATAATAATACAAAAAAATTTGTGATTGCAATCATTTTCAGGAAGAAAATGAGTATTATCTGACAGAATTGCAGGGGTGTCAATACTTTTGGCCACAACTGTATGTACTCACATACATGCCCCGCAGGCCTTGCACTGATGTGGATATGTGCATATAGACTCCCCTTGCCTACCTAGCGCTGCAATCTATGTACCGCCGAAGTAGCCCTGAAAAGGACTGTTGGTTTATCAGGATTTTTGGACTGAACACTAGCAGACCCACACTAACTATTAAAAGAATGATTCTGACACTAGCTCAGCAACAGCTCTCCCTACACTAGCTGAGTCTGGAGCAGAATGCGCCGAGCAGGGCGGCGCCAGGTCTCTTATACCCCTGACCAGGGCCGCCATCAGGGCATTACTGCCCTGACTGGCGTATGGTGCCCGGTGGGCAGAGGGGGCCCGCATCGGGCCCCGTCTCTTCTGCTCACCTGGCCCCAGCGGCAGGCGGCTTCTATTGTGAACCTGCATCCGAAACGCAGGCTCAGTTTGCCTTACGGGCACTCCATTAGTGCGCATGCGCCGGCGCGCTATGTGTTATGACCTGGTGGTTAAGAGGCCACACTGAAATGACCTGGTGGCTAAAACACAACATGGAACGAGCTCTGAGAAGGTGGTATCTCTACTGACCGCAGTCCCTAATCCTAACAACACAACTAGAAATAGCCGTGGGATGTTCCTGACACTCCCTAGACACCTCGTCACAGCCTCAGATATAACTACCCCTAAAGAGGGAAATAGAAAGCTATCTTGCCTCAGAGAAACCCCCAAAAGGAAAGACAGCCCCCCACAAATATTGACTGTGAAAGGAGAGGGAAATGACGAACACAGAAATGAAATTAGATTTCAGCAAAGGGAGGCCAAAACTAAACTAGATAGACAGAGAGCAAAGGATACTGTGCGGTCAGTATTAAAAACTACAAAATCCACGCAGAGTTTACAAAAATGAACCCCACACCGACTCACGGTGTGGAGGGGCAAATCTGCTTTCCCAGAGCTTCCAGCTAGCCTGAATAAGACATAGTGACAAGCTGGACAAAAGAGACAAAATGCAAAGCAATAGAGTCCAAGCAAATGGACAAACAAAACTAGCAAAACTTATCTTTTGCAGACAAGGACTGGCCATATGAGAAATCTAAGAGAAGAATCAAATCCAACCAAGAACATTGACAGCAGGCATGGACTAAGGCCCAGAGCAGGTTTAAATAACAAACCCAGGCAAGGTGATTAGTGACGGCAGCTGCCACAGCTACCTAACGGAGCAGCAGTTCCACTTGAAACCACCAGAGGGAGCCCAAGGGCAGAACTCGCAAAAATACCATTAGCAACCACAGGAGGGAGCTCCAGAACGGAACTCACAACAGTACCCCCCCCCCTTGAGGAGGGGTCACCGAACCCTCACCAGAGCTCCCAGGCCGATCAGGACGAGCCAAATGGAAAGCACGAACCAAATCGGGAGCATGAACATCGGAGGCAACAACCCAAGAATTATCCTCCTGGCCATAACCCTTCCACTTGACCAGATACTGAAGCTTCCGCCTCGAAAAACGAGAATCCAAAATCTTCTCTACCACATATTCCAATTCCCCCTCAACCAACACCGGAGCAGGAGGATCAACGGAGGGAACCATAGGTACCACATATCTCCGCAACAAGGATCTATGGAACACATTATGAATGGAAAAGGAAGCTGGAAGGGCCAAACGAAAAGACACTGGATTGATGATTTCAAAAATCTTATAAGGCCCAATAAAGCGAGGCTTGAACTTAGGGGAAGAAACCTTCATAGGAACATGACGAGAAGACAACCAGACCAAATCCCCAACACGAAGCCGGGGACCAACACACCGACGACAGTTAGCAAAACGCAGAGCCTTCTCCTGAGACAACGTCAAATTGTCCACCACATGAGTCCAAATTTGCTGCAACCTGTCCACCACGGAATCCACACCAGGACAGTCAGAAGGCTCAAGCTGCCCTGAAGAAAAACGAGGATGAAAACCAAAGTTACAAAAAAAAGGCGAAACCAAGGTAGCCGAACTAGCCCGATTATTAAGGGCAAACTTGGCCAACGGCAAAAAGGTCACCCAATCAGCAGACACGTAGCATCTCAAATAGGTTTCCAAGGTCTGATTGGTTCGCTCCGTTTGGCCATTTGTCTGAGGATGGAATGCAGAAGAAAAAGACAAATCAATGCCCATTCTAGCACAAAAGGACCGCCAAAACCTAGAAACGAACTGGGAACCTCTGTCAGACACAATATTCTCCGGAATACCATGCAAACGAACCACATGCTGAAAAAATAATGGAACCAAATCAGAAGAGGAAGGCAACTTAGGCAACGGCACCAAATGGACCATCTTAGAAAACCGGTCACAAACCACCCAGATGACAGACATCTTCTGAGAAACAGGAAGATCAGAAATAAAATCCATGGAAATATGCGTCCAGGGACTCTCAGGAATAGGCAAAGGCAAAAGCAACCCGCTGACACGGGAACAGCAAGGCTTAGCCCGAGCACAGGTCCCACAGGACTGCACAAACGAACGCACATCCCGCGACAAGGAAGGCCACCAAAAGGACCTAGCCACCAAATCTCTGGTACCAAAAATCCCAGGGTGACCAGCCAACACCGAACAATGAACCTCAGAAATTACCCTACTAGTCCATCTATCAGGAACGAACAATTTCCCCACAGGACAGCGGTCAGGTTTATCAGCCTGAAACTCCTGAAGTACCCGCCGTAAATCAGGGGAGATGGCAGAAAGAATCACCCCCTCCTTGAGGATCCCAGCCGGCTCAAGAACTCCCGGAGAATCAGGCAAAAAACTCCTAGAAAGGGCATCAGCCTTCACATTCTTAGATCCAGGAATATACGAGACCACAAAATCAAAACGTGAGAAAAACAAAGACCACCGAGCCTGTCTAGGATTCAACCGCTTAGCAGACTCGAGGTAAATCAGATTCTTGTGATCAGTCAAGACCACCACGCGATGCTTGGCTCCCTCAAGCCAATGTCGCCACTCCTCAAATGCCCACTTCATAGCCAACAACTCCCGATTGCCGACATCATAATTACGCTCAGAAAACGAAAATTTTCTGGAGAAGAAGGCACAAGGTTTCATCAAAGAGCCATCAGAATTTCTCTGAGACAAAACGGCCCCTGCCCCAATCTCAGAAGCATCAACCTCAACCTGAAAAGGGAGAGAAACATCTGGCTGACGCAACACAGGGGCAGAAGTAAAATGACGTTTAAGCTCCTGAAAGGCCTCAACAGCCGCAGAGGACCAATTCACCACATCAGCGCCCTTCCTCGTCAAATCGGTCAGAGGCTTCACCACACTAGAAAAATTAGCAATAAAGCGACGATAAAAATTGGCAAAGCCCAAAAATTTCTGAAGGCTCTTTACAGTTGTAGGTTGAGTCCAATCATGAATGGCCTGGACTTTAACAGGGTCCATTTCAATAGCCGAGGGAGAAAAAATGAAACCCAAAAAAGAAACCCTCTGAACTCCAAAGAGGCACTTAGACCCCTTCACAAACAACGCATTAGTACGAAGGACCTGAAACACCATCCTAACCTGCTTCACATGAGACTCCCAATCATCGGAGAAAACCAAAATATCATCCAAATACACAATCATAAATTTATCCAGATAATTCCGGAAGATATCATGCATAAAGGACTGAAATACCGATGGAGCATTAGAGAGCCCGAATGGCATTACAAGATATTCAAAATGGCCTTCAGGCGTATAAAATGCTGTTTTCCATTCATCACCTTGTTTAATACGCACAAGATTATACGCCCCTCGGAGGTCGATTTTAGTAAACCAACTAGCCACCCTTAATCCGAGCAAACAAATCAGAAAGCAAAGGTAACGGATACTGGAATTTGACAGTGATCTTATTGAGAAGGCGATAATCTATACAGGGTCTCAAGGAGCCATCCTTCTTGGCAACAAAAAAAAATCCCGCTCCCAACGATGACGAAGACGGGCGAATATGCCCTTTCTCCAAGGACTCCTTTACATAACTCCGCATAGCGGCATGCTCTGGCACAGACAGATTGAAAAGTCGGCCCTTAGGGAACTTACAGCCAGGAATCAAATTAATGGCACAATCGCAGTCCCTATGAGGAGGCAGGGAACTGGACTTGGGCTCATCAAATACATCCTGGAAATCCGACAAAAACTCAGGAACTTCAGAAGAAGGGGACGAGGAAATGGACATCAAAGGAATATCACTATATATCCCCTGACAACCCCAACTAGTCACAGACATAGATCTCCAATCCAGCACTGGATTATGTTCCTGTAACCATGGAAAACTAAGCACAACAACATCATGCAAATTATGCAACACCAAAAAACGAATATTTTCCTGATGTGCTGGAGCCATACACATGGTTAACTGTGTCCAGTACTGAGGTTTATTCTTGGCCAATGGCGTAGCATCAATCCCCCTGAAGGGAATAGGACTCTGCAAAGGTTCCAAGGAAAAACCACAGCGCTTGGCAAATTCTAAGTCCATTAAGTTCAGGGCAGCGCCAGAATCCACAAATGCCATAACAGAAAAGGACGACAATGAGCAAATCAGGGTAACAGACAAGAGAAATTTAGGCTGCACAGTACTAATGGTAACAGACCTAGGGACCCTCCTAGTACGCTTAGGGCAGTCAGAAATAGCATGAGCTGAATCACCACAGTAAAAACACAGGCCATTCTGACGTCTGAATTTCTGCCTTTCTGCTCTAGTCAAAATCCTATCACATTGCATAGGCTCAGGACTTTGCTCAGAGGACACTGCCATATGGTGCACCGCCTTGCACTCATGCAAGCGCCGATCAATCTGAATAGCTAGAGACATAGATTCGCTCAAACCGGTAGGCGTAGGAAAGCCCACCATAACATCTTTAAGGGTTTCAGAAAGACCTTTTCTGAAAATAGCAGCCAGGGCCTCTTCAGTCCATTTAGTGAGCACAGACCATTTTCTAAATTTCTGGCAATATAACACTGCCGCTTCCTGACCCTGACACAGGGCCAACAGTGTTTTCTCAGCATGCTCTACAGAGTTAGGTTCGTCATACAACAATCCGAGCGCCTGAAAGAATGCATCTACATTCAATAATGCCAGATTCCCTGTTTCAAGAGCAAATGCCCAGTCTTGAGGATCACCACGCAGTAAGGATATGATGATTTTCACTTGCTGAATGGGATCACCAGAAGAACGGGGTTTCAAAGCAAAAAACAATTTGCAGCTATTTTTAAAGTTCAAAAACTTGGATCTGTCCCCAAAAAACAAATCAGGAGTAGGAATTCTTGGCTCTAGAGCCGGAGTCTGAACAATATAATATAATCTTGGATACTCTGGACTCTTGCAGCAAGTTGATCCACACGAGAAAACAAACCCTGAACCTCCATACCAGAGCATATATCCAGCACCACCCAGATATCAAGAGGAAAAAGAAGACAGAACAGAGCACAGAAAAAAAATGGTTCAGAACTCTTCTTTTTTTCCTTCTATTGAGATGCATTCAATTCACTCTTGGCCTGCTGTACTGTTATGACCTGGTGGTTAAGAGGCCACACTGAAATGACCTGGTGGCTAAAACGCAACATGGAACGAGCTCTGAGAAGGTGGTATCTCTACTGACCTCAGTCCCTAATCCTAACAACACAACTAGAAGTAGCCGTGGGATGTTCCTGACACTCCCTAGACACCTCGTCACAGCCTCAGATATAACTACCCCTAAAGAGGGAAATAGAAAGCTATCTTGCCTCAGAGAAACCTCCAAAAGGAAAAGACAGCCCCCCACAAATATTGACTGTGAAAGGAGAGGGAAATGACGAACACAGAAATGAAATTAGATTTCAGCAAAGGGAGGCCAAAACTAAACTAGATAGACAGAGAGCAAAGGATACTGTGCGGTCAGTATTAAAAACTACAAAATCCACGCAGAGTTTACAAAAATGAACTCCACACCGACTCAGGGTGTGGAGGGGCTAATCTGCTTTCCCAGAGCTTCCAGCTAGCCTGAATAAGACATAGTGACAAGCTGGACAAAAGAGACAAAATGCAAAGCAATAGAGTCCAAGCAAATGGACAAACAAAACTAGCAAAACTTATCTTTTGCAGACAAGGACTGGCCATATGAGAAATCCAAGGGAAGAATCAAATCCAACCAAGAACATTGACAGCAGGCATGGACTAAGGCCCAGAGCAGGTTTAAATAACAAACCCAGGCAAGGCGATTAGTGACGGCAGCTGCCACAGCTACCTAACGGAGCAGCAGTTCCACTTGAAACCACCAGAGGGAGCCCTAGGGCAGAACTCGCAAAAATACCATTAGCATCCACAGGAGGGAGCTCCAGAACGGAACTCACAACAGCTATGTCCCGGAAGTATTTAGCTGTGTTCCGGGACATAGTGCATCGGCGCATGCGCACTAATGCTTTTCGGCTTTGCCCGCAGTTGGACAAAGCATACTGTGCGTGCGCAAGGCAACATTGTACTACGGAGGACAGAGAATGAACTTCAATCCAATATTGCGGCCAGCATGCAACCAGCGGGTAAGGAAAGGGTGAATCAAACACCCGAAAACTCCGCCCACATGACAGAAGACCGGTCCCGCCAAATTCAGGTGACAGGTTCCCTTTAAAGCCGCCAGCCAATCGGAGACTGGCAGCTGACGTCAACGCGCATTGCCATCGTATGACATCATTGTCATTCGTCGGCGAGTACGCGCTGAAACACCGGGAGGAATCTTCTCTTCGCCGCAGGAGTGCGGCAAGGTAAGAAGAAAGTTTTTTAAAATTTTTTTTATTATTTTAATTGAAAGCGGCAATGTTTCAGGATGGAGACACAAGCAGGATTGGAGACTTGGGGGCAGAATGGAGACAAGGGGGCAGAGTTGCAGACACGAAGTTAGGAGACGAGTGCCCGCCGCTGCACAGGGGGAATCTCGAGCCATGTCTGCTGCGGTCTCCCATTCTGCATCGACCGCAGTGGAGCCTGCTCAGCGGAGACGTCGGTCCCAGCATCTCATTGGATCTGATACTGTGCAAAGGGTTACTGCTGCCTCTCCAGGCTCTGCTATTGTACCCTGCACTGGTCTGCGGTGAGCAGGCTTTTCTGGGACTAAGTCCTGCTTTGCACACACTGAGCATGCCCAGGGTAAGATCTCTCAGTGGAGGTCTAGGGTCACATGCTCAGGTACTGCAGTGACTTCCATTGGTCCTCCAGGAAGGCCCTTTAGCTGATCAAGTTCTGTGGCAGCCTTCCATTGGTCCTTCTTGGAAAGTCCTGTACATGCTGCAGCTATAAAAGGTTCGCATGACCACACGGCCATGCGCTAGTGTCAATTTATGTATGAGCTCAGCGCCAGTGTGGTCGTGTTTGTATGCAGTCAGGGACCCAGCTGAAATAAGCCCCTAGAATGCTGGCACCTCCGGCAAGGAGTTTCGTGTGTGTGTATTCAGGGACCCGGCTGAGATAAGCCCCTAGAATGCTGGCACCTCCGGCGAGGAGTTTCGTGTGTGTGTATTCAGGGACCCGGCTGAAATAAGCCCCTAGAATGCTGGCACCTCCGGCGAGGAGTTTCATGTGAGTGGATTCAGGGCTGGCGTACAGCCATTAGAATTCCAGCTCAACCGGAGAGGGGCTGCGTGTTTGCATTTGACTGCATGACCACTAACTGCTCTACTAAGTAGCTGTGTTCCTCTGTGTCACGGGGCTACCATGACAGAGAGGTTCCAGAGAACCGCAGCGCTCTGGGCCTCGTTCACACACAGTGAACAGATGCTCTTCTCCTGTATTTTGACCTGGCTGCTTTGTGCCAGCAGTGCAGGAGTTAACCTTATTTGCTAAGTTGCTGCGAGCTGGGTCTCTCAGCTGAATTGGATTTTTGTAATCTCCTCTATTTAGACCCAGCCTTGACTACAGCTAGTGTCAGTGATCAGTTCTGCTGCCTGGCTTGGAGGTTGAAAGAGAGTGATATTTGGAGCTTGGAGGTTTATTACAGAGATTGTGTCTGTGGTTTGGGTGTTTGTTAACCCCTTAGTGACAGAGCCAATTTGGTACTTAATGACCAGGCCAATTTTTGCAATTCTGACCACTGTCACTTTATGAGGTTATAACTCTGGAACGCTTCAACGGATCCCGCTGATTCTGAGATTGTTTTTTCATGACATATTGTACTTCATGTTAGTGGTAACATTTCTTCGATATTACTTGCGATTATTTATGAAAAAACGGAAATATGGCGAAAATTTTTAAAATTTTGCAATTTTCAAACTTATAGTTAATAAATAACATTTCCCACATGTCTACTTTACATCAGCACAATTTTGGAAACAAATTTTTTTTTTGTTAGGGAGTTATAAGGGTTAAAAGTTGACCAGCAATTTCTCATTTTTACAACACCATTTTTTTTTTAGGGACCACATCACATTTGAAGTCATTTTGAGGGGTCTATATGATAGAAAATAATAAAGTGTGACACCATTCTAAAAACTACACCCCTCAAGGTTCTCAAAACCACATTCAAGAAGTTTATTAACCCTTTACGTGCTTCACAGGAACTGAAACAATGTGGAAGGAAAAAATGAACATTTAACTTTTTTTTGCAAACATCTTAATTCAGAACCATTTTTTTTATTTTCACAAGTGTAAAAACAGAAATGTTACCATAACTTTTGTTCTGCAATTTCTCCTGAATACGCCAATACCCCATATGTGGGGGTAAACCACTTTTTGGGCGCACCGCAGAACTTAGAAGTGAAGGAGCGCCGTTTGACTTTTTCAATGCAGAATTGACTGGAATTGAGATCGGACGCCATGTCACGTTTAGAGAGCCCCTGATGTGCCTAAACAGTGGAAACTCCCCACAAGTGACACCATTTTGGAAACTAGACCCCTTAAGGAACTTATCTAGATGTGTGGTGAGCACTTTGAACCCCCAAGTGCTTCACAGAAGTTTATAACGTAGAGCTGTGAAAATAAAAAATCTCTTTTGTTTACACAAAAATGATCTTTTCGCCCACAAATTCTTATTTTCACAAGGGTAACAGGAGACATTAGACCACAAAAGATGTTGTGCGATTTCTCCTGAATACGTCGATACCCCATATGTGAGGGTAAACCACTGTTTGGGCGCACCGCAGAGCTTGGAAGTGAAGGAGCGCCGTTTTACTTTTTCAATGTAGAATTGGCTGGAATTGAGATTGGACGCCATGCCGCATTTGGAGAGCCTCTGATGTGCCTAAACAGTGGAAACCCCCCACAAGTGACCCCATTTTGGAAACTAGATCCCTTAAGGAACATATCTAGATGTGTGGTGAGCACTTTGAACCCCCATGTGCTTCACAGAAGTTTATAATGTAGAGCCGTGAAAAAAAAAATCGCATTTTTTCTACAAAAATGATCTTTTTGCCCACAAATTTTTATTTTCACAAGGGTAACAGGAGAAATTAGACCACAAAAGTTGTTGTGCAATTTCTCCTGAGTACGCTGATACCCAATATGTGGGGGTAAACCACTGTTAGGGCGCACCGCAGAGCTTGGAAGAGAAGGAGCGCCGTTTTACTTTTTCAATGTAGAATTGGCTGGAATTGAGATTGGACGCCATGTCGCGTTTGGAGAGCCCCTGATGTGCCTAAACAGTGGAAACCCCCCACAAGTGACACCATTTTGGAAACTAGACCCCTTAAGGAACTTATCTAGATGTGTGTTGAGCACTTTGAACCCCCATGTGCTTCACAGAAGTTTATAACGTAGAGCCGTGAAAAAAAAAATTGCATTTTTTCTACAAAAATGATCTTTTTGCCCACAAATTTTTATTTTCACAAGGGTAACAGGAGAAATTAGACCACTAAAGTTGTTGTGCAATTTCTCCTGAGTATGTCGATACCCAATATGTGGGGGTAAGCCACTGTTTGGGCGCACCGCAGAGCTTGGAAGAGAAAGAGTGCCGTTTTACTTTTTCAATGTAGAATTGGCTGGAATTGAGATCGGACGCCATGTCGCGTTTGGAGAGCCCCTGATGTGCCTAAACAGTAGAAATCCCCCACAAGTGACCCCATTTTGGAAACTAGACCCCCCATGGAACTTATCTAGATGTGTGGTGAGAACCTTGAATGCCCAAGTGCTTCACAGAAGTTTATAATGCAGAGCCGTGAAAATAAAAAATATTTTTTTTTCCACAAAAAAGATTTTTTAGCCCCCAAGTTTTTATTTTCACAAGGGTAACAAGAGAAATTGGACCCCAAAAGTTGTTGTCCAATTTGTCCTGAGTATGGTGGTACCCCATATGTGGGGGTAAACCACTGTTTGGGCGCACGGCAGAGCTCGGAAGGAAGGAGCACCGTTTTGGAATGCAGACTTTGATAGAATGGTCTGCGAGTATTATGTTGCGTTTGCAGAGCCCCTGATGTACCTAACCAGTAGAAACCCTCCACAAGTGACCCCATTTTGGAAACTAGACCCCCCAAGGAACTTATCTAGATGTGTGGTGAGAACTTTGAATGCCCAAGTGCTTCACAGAAGTTTAGAATGCAGAGTCGTGAAAATAAAAAATATTTTTTTTTCCACAAAAAAGATATTGTAGCCCCCAAGTTTTTATTTTCACAAGGGTAACAGGAGAAATTGGACTGCAATAGTTGTTGTCCAATTTATCCCGAGTACGCTGATGCGCCATATGTGGGGGTAAACCACTGTTTGGGCGCACGGCAGAGCTCGGAAGGGAAGGAGCGCCTTTTTGGAATGCAGACTTTGATAGAATGGTCTGTGGGCATTATGTTGCGATTGCAGAGCCCCTGATGTACCTAAACTGTAGTAACCCCCCACAAGTGACCCCATTTTGGAAACTAGACCCCCCAAGGAACGTATCTAGATGTGTGGTGAGAACTTTGAATGCCCAAGTGCTTCACAGAAGTTTAGAATGCAGAGTCGTGAAAATAAAAAATATTTTTTTTTTCACAAAAAAGATATTGTAGCCCCCAAGTTTTTATTTTCACAAGGGTAACAAGAGAAATTGGACCCCAGAAGTTGTTGTCCAATTTATCCCGAGTACGCTGATGCCCCATATGTGGGGTAAACCACTGTTTGGGCGCACGGCAGAGCTCGGAAGGGAGGGAGCACCATTTGACTTTTTAAGCGCAAAATTGGCTGTCGTGTTTGGAGACCCCCTGATGTACCTAAACAGTGGAAACCCCCCAATTCTAGCTCCAACCCTAACCCCAACACACCCCTAACCCTAATCCCAACCTCATCCATAATCCTAATCACTAACCCTAACCATAATCACAACCCTTACCCCAAAACAACCCTAATGTCAACCCTAACCATAACCCTAATCAAAACCCTAAATCCAACACACCCCTAATCCTAATCTCAACCCTAACCTCAAACCTAACCCTAATCCCAATACACCCCTAATCACAACCCTAACCTTAACCCTAATCCCAAACCTAACCCTAATCCCAAGCGTAACCCTAATGCCAACCCTAACCCTAATACCAACCCTAATCCAAACCCTAACCCTAATCCCAGCTCTAACCCTAACTTTAGCCCCAACCCTAGCCCTAACTTTAGCCCCAACCCTAACCCTAGCCCTAAGGCTACTTTCACACTTGCGTCGTTTGGCATTCCGTCGCAATCCGTCGTTTTGGACAAGAAACGGATCCTGCAAATGTGCCCACAGGATGCGTTTTTTGCCCATAGACTTGTATTGCCGACGGATCGTGACGGATGGCCACACGTCTCGTCCGTCGTGCACTGGATCAGTTGTGTTTTGGCGGACCGTCGGCACAAAAAACCGTTCAATTAAACGTTTTTTTGTACGTCGCATCCGCCATTTCTGACCGCGCATGCGTGGCCGTAACTCCGCCCCCTCCTCCCCAGGACATAGATTGGGCAGCGGATGCGTTGAAAAACTACAGCTGCTGCCCACGTTGTGCACAATTTTCACAACGTGCGTCGGTATGTCGGGCCGACGCATTGCGACGGCCCCGTACCGACGTAAGTGTGAAAGAAGCCTAACCCTAAATTTAGCCCCAACCCTAACCCTAAATTTAGCCCCAACCCTAACCCTAAATTTAGCCCTAACCCTAGCCCTAACCCTAGCCCTAACCCTAGCCCTTCCCCTAACCCTACCCCTAACCCTATCCCTACCCCTAACCCTACCCCTAGCCCTACCCCTAACCTAACCCTACCCCTAACCCTACCCCTAACCCTACCCCTAACCCTATCCCTAACCCTAACCCTACCCCTAACCCTAATTTTAGCCCCAACTGCTGTTCTCCTGCCGGCCGGCAGATGGAGACAGATGGCGGGCGCACTGCGCATGCGCCCGCCATTTTCTTCTGCCGGCGGCCAGGAGGAGCAGCAAGAGGATCCAGGGACACAGGTGAGTATTGTAGGGTCCCCGAATCCCCCTATTTCTCTGTCCTCTGATGTGCGATCACATCAGAGGACAGAGAATTACACTTTACTTTTTTTTTTTTTTTTTGCGGTCGCCGGTAAACAGTTAATTACCGGCGATCGCAAAACAGGGGTCGGTAAAACCGACCCCAATCATGCTCTTTGGGGTCTCGGCTACCCCCGGCAGCCGAGACACCAAAGATTCTCCCGGTGCTGGCCGGCGGGTGCACTGCGCATGCGCCCGCCATTTTGAAGATGGCGGCGCCCACCGGGAGACACGAGGAGCATCGGGGGAGATAGGTGAGTATTGGGGGGCCACCTGGGACCCCTTTTCTCTGTCCTCCGATGTGCGATCACATCGGAGGACAGAGAAATTAAAAAGAGATCGCGTTTTTTTTTTTGCGATCGCCGGTAAACGGTTAATTACCGGCGATTGCAAATGCGGGGTGGGTTAAAAAACCCCCGAATCATGTTCTCTGGGGTCTCGGCTACCCCCGGCAGCCGAGACCCCGGAGAAAATCGGCCTCTGGGGAGCGCTATTCACTTTTTCCACTTTTTTAAGTACCCTTAGCGGCCGCCGTTAAAAGGCGTATCGGTGGTCGCTAAGGGGTTAAACCTGTTTTCCTTCCTAGTTTTCTCCTTCTCTTCCCTTCTATGTGTAACCTCTGTGGTTGTGTGAGTATTTGGTGAGTTTGAGACTTTTAGTTACCATGTCTGTATACCCTGTTTATTGTTGTGTTTATACACTTGTGCAGTCCTACTCCCTGGGGGAGAGGGGGCCACTTATAGTGCCTGCACAGTAGACAGGGATACGCTGGTGGCTCGGGCCTCCTAACCATCATAGGTACCCCCGAAATAAGGGAAAGCCAGGGTCCCATTAAAGTGGAAGGGACAGGTGCGGGTTCCAGTACGCCGTCCTACCCCTTTATCGCCGCTTATGGCGTGACACTCTGTGAGCTAAACAGGGCACAGCGTTCTCTTTGCTAACAGACTCTGTGAAGTAACAGAGTTTGTTTATAGTACTATATTGTACCGCCATACTTAGCAGCAGGTTCTTTCCTGCACGGTGGATCCCGGGTTGCGAACGTACCTACTACTACTAATAAATATATATATATTCGGTGCATTCCGCCAACCCTAACACACGAGGGCAGAATGGAGACACTGAGGTAGAATGGAGACTGTGGGGCAGAATGGAGACCCGAGGGACAGAATGCAGACACTGGGCAAGAATGGAGACACTGGGGCAGAATGGAGACACTGGGGCTGAATGGATACACGGGGGCAGAATGCAGACATGGGGGTAGAATGGAGACTGTGGGGCAGAATGGAGACTGGGGCAGAATGGAGACAATGGGGCAAAATTGGAGACACGAGGGCAGAATGGAGACTGTGGGGCAGAATGGAGACACATGGGCAGAATGGAGACACTGGGGCAGAATGGAGACACTGGGGCAGAATGGACAAATGAGGGGCACAATGGAGACTGTGGGGCAGAATGGAGACTGTGGGGCAGAATGGAGACACGGGCAGAATGGAGACACTGGGGCAGAATGCAGACACTGGGGAAGAATGGAGACACTGGGGCAGAATGGAGACACTGAGGCAGAATGCAGACACGGGGCAGAATGCAGACATGGGGGCAGAATGCCGACACTGGGGGCAGAATGGAGACAGTGGGCAGAATGGAGACATGGGGCAGAATGGAGACACTGGAATAGAATGCAGACACTGGGGCAGAATGGAGACACTGGGGCAGAATGCAGACACTGGGGCAGAATGGAGACAAGAGGGCAAAATTGGAGACACGAGGGCAGAATGGAGACACTGGGGGCAGAATGGAGACACGGGGCAGAATGGAGACACGGGGCAGAATGGAGACACAGGGGCAGAATGGAGACAGTGGGCAGAATGGAGACAGTGGGCAGAATGGAGACAGTGGGCAGAATGGAGACAGTGGGCAGAATGAAGACATAGTGGGCAGAATGGAGACAGTGGGCAGAATGGAGACACAGTGGGCAGAATGGAGACACGAGGGCAGAATGGAGACACGGGGCAGAATGGAGACAGTGGGCAGAATGAAGACAGTGGGCAGAATGGAGACAGTGGGCAGAATGGAGACAGTGGGCAGAATGGAGACACAAGGGCAGAATGGAGACACGAGGGCAGAATGGAGACACGGGGCAGAATGGAGACACAGGGGCAGAATGGAGACAGTGTGCAGAATGGAGACAGTGGGCAGAATGGAGATAGTGGGCAGAATGGAGACAGTGTGCAGAATGGAGACAGTGGGCAGAATGGAGATAGTGGGCAGAATGGAGACACAGGGGGCAGAATGGAGACAGTGGGCAGAATGGAGACACAGTGGGCAGAATGGAGACATAGGGCAGAATGGAGACAGATGGGGCAGGATCATGGGGCAGGATGGAGACAGATGGGGCAGGATCATGGGACAGATGGGGCAGGATGGAGACAGATGGTGTAGGATAGAGACAGATGGGGCAGGATCATGGGACAGATGGAGCAGGATCATGGAACAGATGGGGCAGGGTCATGGGGCGGGATGGGGAGATCATATGGGGCAAGATGGGACATCACATGGGGGCAGGATAGGAGAACATATGGCTGGAGCCAGGAATGAGACACACGGGGCCAGGATGGGGAATATTGTTACCATAGGTGCTAATTAAGGGATATTATTACTGCAGTAATGTATTTATTTTATTTTTTGAGGATACTGTTTTAAATGGGGGTGGGGCGGTCCTGTTACTGTGCAGACCAACACTGTCGCTTTATTTCTTCATCTGTTATAGTTTAGAATTTGGGAAAAAAATAAGTAATGTGTTCTGCAAGCGGTGCTCTAGATAACTGTTATTTCCTACAGAGACGAGCCCTGGCTGGATGAAGTGACGGCGGTCTGTGCTAGATGAAGATTAAAAGCAAAGAGGAAGGACTTAACCTAGAGACGTCACTGGTGAGTCAGTGTGTTACCTGTACACTGATGCTATACACTGAATACTATATACAGTGGTCCTGTGTAGGGTTGAGTGAAACGGGTCGAAATTTTTCAAAAGTCGCCGACTTTTGGCAAGGTCGGGTTTCATGAAACCCGACCCGACCCCAGTGTGGGGTCGGCCATGAAGTCGGCGATCTTTTGAATCTAGAATCGGAATTCCGATACCGATTCCCGATATGTTTAAGATATCGGGAATTGGTATCGGAATTCAGATTTAAGTGTAAAATAAAGAATTAAAATAAAAAATATCGCAATATTTACCCTCTGACGCGCCCTGGTACTAACCGGGAACCTTCCTTCCTTAGAATCAGCCTTCCAGGACCCTGCGGTGACGTCGCGGTGACGTCGCGGCTTGTGATTGGCCGCGCGGCCGCCCATGTGACCGCTCGCGCGCCAATCACAAGCCGCGACGTCACCGCGACGTCACCGCAGGGTCCTGGAAGGCTGATTCTAAGGAAGGAAGGTTCCCGGTTAGTACCAGGGCGCGTCAGAGGGTAAATATTGCGATATTTTTTATTTTAATTCTTTATTTTACACTAAAATATGGATCGCAGGGCCTGAAGGAGAGTTTCCGCTCCTTCAGACCCTGGGAACCATGGAAACCCAATGCACTGCATTGGGTTTCGGGTTTCGTCCGACCCCGACTTTTTTATAGGATCGGCCGATTTCACTCGACCCGACTTTTTCAAAAGTCGGGTTTCGTGAAACCCGACCCGATCCTATAAAAGTAAAGGTCGCTCAACCCTAGTCCTGTGTACAATGTCACCAGTGATCACTGAATTACCTGTACACAGACACTGCATACAAAGTACAGATTTCCTGTGAATACTGGCACTTATGGTGATATTAGTATTGTGGGGTTTTTTTTTATTACTGATCAGTATTGTAGTATTCAGTCACTATGTGGTGGTAATATGTTGTCCGGCCATGGTGTGGCGCTATTTGTTCCTTACTTGTGCTATTATTTGGTCACTATGTGGTGGTAATATGTGGTCTGGTCATGGTGCGGTGGTATTTGTCCCCTGTATGTGGTATTATTGGTGATCATATGGTGGTAATGTGGTGTCTGGTCATGGTGCGGTGGTATTTGTCCTCTGTATGTGGTATTATTGGTGATCATATGGTGGTAATATGTGGTCTGGTGATGGTGCGGTGGTATTTGTCCCTTGTATGTGGTATTGGTCATTTTAAAAATTGAAAAATAAATAAAAATATACCTAAATTGTATTGGATACTTTAACAAATGTTTAATAGGTTCTCCTCCTACCTTTCTGACCGCTCCTTCAGTGTTCTGTTCTCTGGCTCCACTTCATCTCCTCTTCCTCTCGCTGTCGGGGTACCTCAGGGCTCAGTCCTTGGCCCCCTTCTGTTCTCTCTCTACACGGCCCCAATTGGACAGACCATCAGCAGATTTGGCTTTCAGTACCATCTTTATGCCGACGACACACAACTATATACGTCATCCCCTGACCTTACCCCCGCTGTACTACAGAACACCACTGACTGTCTGTCCGCAGTCTCCAACATCATGTCCGCTCTCTATCTGAAACTCAACCTCTCCAAAACTGAACTTCTTCTGCTCCCACCATCTACTAACCTCCCTAAATCTGACATTTCCCTCTCCGTGGGTGGCACCATAATAACACCCCGGCAGCAGGCGCGCTGTCTGGGTGTTATGTTTGACTCCGATCTCTCCTTCACCTCCCATATACAATCTCTTGCCCGCTCGTGCCGCTTACACCTAAAGAACATCTCTAGAATCCGCCCTTTTCTCACCATGGAGACAGCTAAAACCCTCACTGTCGCCCTGATCCACTCCCGCCTGGACTACTGTAACGCTCTATTAATTGGCCTCCCCCTCACTCGACTTTCCCCTCTCCAGTCCATCCTTAATGCAGCAGCCAGGGTCGTCTGTTATGGTCTGGTGATTATGGAGCGACATGAGACTAGCTCTGAGCAGGTGGTATCTATACTGACCGCAGACCCAACACACAACTAGAAGCAGCCGTGGATTTCTCCTAACGCTTCCTAGGCAACTCGTCACAGCCTAAGAGCTAACTACCCCATAAAGATAGAAGCAGGAAAACTATCTTGCCTCAGAGAAAATCCCCAAAGGAAAGACAGCCCCCCACATGTAATGACTGTGAGAGGAGAAGGAAACGACATACGTAGTATGAAACAAGATTGAGCACAGGAGGCCACTTCTAGCTAAAAAGGAAAGTACAGAAAAGAGCTCTGTGCGGTCAGTAGAAAAAACTAGAAAAAGTCCACCGCAGAGAAATGCAAAAATCTCCACACCTAACTAAAGGTGTGGAGGGCAAACTCTGCTGCCCAGAGCTTCCAGTTTAGCTAAATAGATCCATACTGAAAAACTGGACAAATGAGCAAAAAACAAGACAGTACAAAACAACAAGTCCACAATAAGTGAACTGCAAAGGACATGGAAGGACTTAGCTTTGCAGAACTTGGTCAGAGTGTCAGAACAATCCAAAGAGCAAAGACTCCAGGCAGAGACAATTGACAACTGGCATTGAATGAGGGCTAAGGCCAGACTAATATAGCCGAGCCCAAAAGACAATCAAAGGAAACAGCTGAGAATCTAAATCCAAGAAGCAGTCATACCACTAAAGACCACAGGAGGAGCCCAAGAGCAGAACTCACAAAAATACTACTTACAACCAAGAACGGAATTCACAACAGTCGTCCATCTGGCTAATCATTACTCGGACGCGTCCGCTCTTCGCCAGTCGTTACACTGGCTACCCATTCATTACAGGATACAATTCAAAGTACTTGTTCTCACCCACAAAGCTCTCTACAGTGCAGCACCCCCTTACATCTCCTCCCTCATTTCTGTCTATCAGCCTAACAGACCACTGCGCTCTGCAAATGACTTTCGATTAACCTCTGCACTAATCCGTACCTCCCACTCCCGACTCCAAGACTTCTCCCGTGCTGCGCCAATCCTCTGGAATGCTCTACCCCAAGATATTAGGACCATCCATAATTTGCATAGTTTTAGGCGCTCGCTCAAAACACATTTGTTCAGAGCGGCCTATCACGTTCACTAATCAAAGTCATTTTATGTTTGTGTGTGTGTGTGTAGCCCATTCACTATCCCCATCTATTCCCCAACCCCTGAAGATGGCTGGACCATGATTGTAAATACATCATTGTAAATACACACCTGTACTTTGCATCTCCCCCACCTCATTGTAGATTGTAAGCTCTCACGAGCAGGGTTGTCTTATTTTACTTTAATTATTGTATTGTTAACGTTGTTACTTATGACTTTTGTGTTTGAAACTGTTAAACTGTAAAGCGCTGCGGAATATGTTGGCGCTATATAAATAAAGATTATTATTATTATAGGTTAGAGTAGGGTAGGGCCTGACCCTGTCGTGGTGGCGGCTTTAAAAATCTTTTGACTGTGGACAGTTCATGGGGTGAAGCCTGGGCGGAGTCTCAAGGGAGCCCCAAAAATTTTGCCAGTGTGGGGTCCCGAAATTCCTAGTGGCAGCCCTGCCCCTGATGATGCTGTGCGGCCAGCCAATCACTGCAAGACCACAACAAAGATGGCTGCGGTGTTACAGTGCCTGGCAGACAATCCCTGCATGTTGATTGAGTCTCTAAAGACTGCCAAAATGCAGGGTGGAGACCCGAGTTCCCACCGAGTAATCCCGGAAATGTTCGGTGCTCGCTGAGTACACCGAGCACCGTGATACTTGAACGAGTACCGAGTAGTGGTGAGCACTAGGGTTGAGCGACTTTTAAATTTTTAGGGTCGAGTCGGGTTTCGTGAAATCCGACTATCTCAAAAGTCGAGTCGAGTGGAATCGGCCGATTATCGCAAAAAGTCGGGGATCGACCGAAACACGAAACCCAATGCAAGTCAATGGGGGAGCATAGTCGGCAGTGAGTGGAGGCCAGGAAAACACCTGCAGTGCCCATTTTAATGGCAAAAACATCCATTCTTGTTACTGAAGCTTGTCAATCTTAATTTACCTTATAATAATAGTAAGGCATTGGAAATTGGGGGTCATTTGGCTAAAGTTGTGGGGGGTAGGGCTGGTTCAAGTATTTAGTGGGCCCAGAAAATCTGGACCGCGTCACGGCAGTGGAGCAGGGAGAGGTAAGTATTTCAACTTTGCAAGTGCTGTGATCCTGAGCAAGCAGGGGGGGCCCACTCGTTGGCACTGGCACAGGGCCCCTCAAAGTACGGCGGTGTGTTTGCACGGCAGGGACGCCTCCCACCGGCAGCAACACTTTTGCGTACTATGAGGGGCCCTGTGCCAGTGACGTCGCCAACGAGTTCCCCCCCCCCACCTGATGAAGGAACATGCACTTTCATCTGCACCTTCCTCTTTGTCCCTGTGTAAGGTGCTATGGTATGCGGGAAGGGGAACCTGACTTTCAGCAGAGTCACAATCTTGCTGTGTAGCGTGCACGGGGAATGTTGCGTTATGGGTCAATGTATCAGCAGACTCATCTATCACTGGCTGGGCAATGGGCAGGATGAGGAGGAAACACAGATATAGGCCCAAAGAATAAAGTGGGCTAAATGCAGTTCAATATTGGTAACAGGACTAACCAGGGGGCATTGCTTTGTTCAGTGGAGTACAACTGTAATGAGAGGCTGACACAGTGAGTAGGCCCAAATCAGTAAGTAGGCTAAATGCAGTTCAAAATTGGTAAAAGAAGTAAACAGGCGGCACTGGTTTGTTCAGTGTAGGAGAACATCAAGGAGCGGCACACACAGTTAGTAGGGCCAACAAAACAAGTAGGCCAAATGCAGTGTTATATTAAAAACAATTTAACGAGAGCGTGAAGATAGAAGCTAGGGAAAGGCAACCTGGAGAACACCTTGGAGCGGAAGACACCGTTTGTAGAACCAAGACCCAACTTGTAGGCCTAATGCAGTGTTGTTTCAACAACTACTTAACGAGAGCTTCAAGATAGAAGCTAGGGAGAGGCAACCTGGAGAACACCTTGGAGCGGCAGACACCGTCTCTACAACCCAGACCCAACTTGTACGCCTAATGCAGTGTTGTTTCAACAACTACTTAACGAGAGCTTCAAGATAGAAGCTAGGGAGAGGCAACCAGGAGAACACCTTGGAGCGGCAGACACCGTCTCTACAACCCAGACCCAACTTGTAGGCCTAATGCAGTGTTGTTTCAACAACTACTTAACGAGAGCGTCAAGATAGAAGCTAGGGAAAGGCAACCTGGAGAACATCTTGGAGCGGCAGACAGCGTCTCTACAACCCAGACCCAACTTGTAGGCCTAATGCAGTGTTGTTTCAACAACTACTTAACGAGAGCTTCAAGATAGAAGCTAGGGAGAGGCAACCTGGAGAACATCTTGGAGCGGCAGACACCGTCTCTACAACCCAGACCCAACTTGTAGGCCTAATGCAGTGTTGTTTCAACAACTACTTAATGAGAGCTTCAAGATAGAAGCTAGGGAGAGGCAACCTGGAGAACACCTTGGAGCGGCAGACACAGTCTCTACAACCCAGACCCAACTGGTAGGCCTAATGCAGTGTTGTTTCAACAACTACTTAATGAGAGCTTCAAGATAGAAGCTAGGGAGAGGCAACCTGGAGAACCCCTTGGAGCGGCAGACACCGTCTCTACAACCCAGACCCAACTTGTAGGCCTAATGCAGTGTTGTTTCAACAACTACTTAACGAGAGCGTCAAGATAGAAGCTAGGGAGAGGCAACCTGGAGAACATCTTGGAGCGGCAGACACCGTCTCTACAACCCAGACCCAACTTGTAGGCCTAATGCAGTGTTGTTTCAACAACTACTTAACGAGAGCGTCAAGATAGAAGCTAGGGAGAGGCAACCTGGAGAACACCTTGGAGCGGCAGACACCGTCTCTACAACCCAGACCCAACTTGTAGGCCTTATGCAGTGTTGTTTCAACAACTTCTTAACGAGAGCTTCAAGATAGAAGCTAGGGAGAGGCAACCTGGAGAACACCTTGGAGCGGCAGACACAGTTTCTACAACCCAGACCCAACTTGTAGGCCTAATGCAGTGTTGTTTCAACAACTACTTAACGAGAGCTTCAAGATAGAAGCAAGGGAGAGGCAACCTGGAGAACACCTTGGAGCGGCAGACACCGTCTCTACAACCCAGACCCAACTTGTAGGCCTAATGCAGTGTTGTTTCAACAACTACTTAACGAGAGATTCAAGATAGAAGCTAGGGAGAGGCAACCTGGAGAACATCTTGGAGCAGCAGACACTGTCTCTACAACCCAGCAACCCAGACCCAACTTGTAGGCCTAATGCAGTGTTGTTTCAACAACTACTTAACGAGAGCTTCAAGATAGAAGCAAGGGAGAGGCAACCTGGAGAACACCTTGGAGCGGCAGACACCGTCTCTACAACCCAGACCCAACTTGTAGGCCTAATGCAGTGTTGTTTCAACAACTACTTAACAAGAGCTTCAAGATAGAAGCGACGGAGAGGCAACAGAGAGAACACCTTGGAGCAGCATACACTGTTAGTAGGCCCCAACCAAACTAGTAGCCCGACTGCAGTTGTTTGATTAAAAAACTATTTAACAAGAGCCTGAAGATTGAAGCTCAGGAAAGGCAACCAGGAGAACACCTTGGAGCGGCAGACTCCGTCTCTACAACCCAGACCCAACTTGTAGGCCTAATGCAGTGTTGTTTCAACAACTACTTAACGAGAGCTTCAAGATAGAAGCTAGGGAGAGGCAACCTGGAGAACATCTTGGAGCGGCAGACACCGTCTCTACAACCCAGACCCAACTGGTAGGCCTAATGCAGTGTTGTTTCAACAACTACTTAACGAGAGCTTCAAGATAGAAGCTAGGGAGAGGCAACCTGGAGAACACCTTGGAGCGGCAGACACCGTCTCTACAACCCAGACCCAACTTGTAGGCCTAATGCAGTGTTGTTTCAACAACTACTTAACAAGAGCTTCAAGATAGAAGCGACGGAGAGGCAACAGAGAGAACACCTTGGAGCAGCATACACTGTTAGTAGGCCCCAACCAAACTAGTAGCCCGACTGCAGTTGTTTGATTAAAAAACTATTTAACAAGAGCCTGAAGATTGAAGCTCAGGAAAGGCAACCAGGAGAACACCTTGGAGCGGCAGACTCCGTCTCTACAACCCAGACCCAACTTGTAGGCCTAATGCAGTGTTGTTTCAACAACTACTTAACAAGAGCTTCAAGATAGAAGCGAGGGAGAGGCAACAGAGAGAACACCTTGGAGCGGAAGACTCAGTTTGTAGACCACAACAAAACTTGTGGCCCCAATGCAGTTTTATAATTTTGACAAGCTGAAAATCAGCCTTTTTTTTTTTTTTTAGAGGACAGCTGTATTAAGTGGCACAGACAGACACTGCTAGTAGGCCTTACACCACAAAGTAGGCTCACTGCAGGATGAAAAAAAGTTACATGGGTACACGGTCAGCATTGGTGTGCTCAGCGGAGGACAAATGGAAGGAGGGACCGCAGACAGACTTAGTAGGCCTAAAATTTTAAAAAATAGGCTCAAAGCAGTTTGAATTATCTTGCAGGGGTACACAGGCTGCATTGGTGTGGTCAGTGGAGGACGATTGGAAGGAGTGTCTGACACAGTTATTTCTCCCAAAAAATAAATAGATGTTAATGTCTCGCAAAACAACAAAACCAAAAAACAAAAGGGTGGCATACTTAGGTAGAGGGGTGGGCTCCTCTGCTGAGTTTCAGACATAGTAATTTGGCGCTAAGTATTTACTGGTGTCAATATAGGACATTGACCCTGACTATTTTAACTAGCATCATACATGTCAACAAATTGGTATTGTCAGTGCCAGGCATTGAAGGATGTCAACGCATAGACTAAACATTGGTGGAGCTGTGAGAGATAATTTTGCAAGTGGTAGAACAGTGTTTGAGCTGGGGGGGGAAACTCTCTTGTGGCCGGCGGTACAGGCCCAGGGCCCCTCATGTTACAACGGTGTGTCTGACGTTGGTTGCGCGCCACCACCGCCAGAGACACTTTATTTTACTATGAGGGACCCAGTGGCAGTGCCATCGACCAAAAACGGGCACACCCACCTCTTCAGACAAACGGCATTCTCACGGGTGCTTGCGCCAAGTGGCGAGACCACAGCCCCGTGGGGGGAGTTAGCCCATTTAGGGAGGTGTAAACATGTTGTATGCTGGACAAACAGCTGCTGCAAATTAAGAGATTGGAACAGTCAGTAAGACCAGTCCACAAGCGAGACCTTTTTATAGGAGAGCTAGGTGTCAGCCGGGAAAGGTGGGGCAAAATAATTCAAAATCCATGAGTGGTTCATTTTAATGAAGGTTAGATCATCAACATTTTGGGTAGCCAGACGAGTCCTTTTTTCGGTCAATATTGAACCAGCAGCACTGAATACTCTTTCTGATAGCACACTAGCTGCTGGGCAAGCAAGCTCCTGCAATGCATATTCTGCCAATTCAGGCCAGGTGTCTATTTTGGATGCCCAGTAATCAAATGGGAATGACGGTTGAGGGAGAACATCAATAACGGATGAAAAATAGTAACCATACTGGACAAATGTTGTCTCCCGTCACTTTGAATTGATGCTGCAGTAACCTGTCCTGTCTGCGGTCATTGCGAAATCACTCCACAACCTGGTCAGAAAACCCCTCTGTCCAACGCCACTTCTGATTTGTGCACCTCTAACACCTCTGCCCTGTTGCCCCCTGCAGCTTGTGTGAGAACCATCACCGGCGCTGTGTGCTGGGAATGCCTGAATCAAACGGTCTACCAGAGTTGCTTGTTTGGTTGCTAATATTTGTTCGAGGTTTTCATGTGGCATGATATTTTGCAATTTGCTTTTATAGCGAGGATCAAGGAGGCAGACCAACCAGTAATCATCATCGGTCATCATTTTAATAATGCGTGGGTGCCTTTTGAGGATACGTAAGGCATAATACGCCATGTGGGCCAAAGTTCCAGTTGTCAAATCTGCGGTTGTGCTGGGTTGAGGGGCAGTTTCAGGCAAATCTTCGTCACTTGTCTCCCTCAAAAAACCTGAACCCGGCCTTGCAACGCCACCAGTTTCTATTGGCCCCGGAGAAGCTTCCTCATTTAAAAAATACTCATCCCCATCATCCTCCTCGTCCTCCTCCTCTTCGCCTGCTACCTCATCCTGTAGATTACCCTGACCAGACAATGGCTGACTGTCATCAAGGCTATCCTCTTCCTCGGCTGCAGACGCCTGCTCCTTTATGTGCGTCAAACTTTGCATCAGCAGACGCATTAGGGGGATGCTCATGCTTATTATGGTGTTGTCTGCACTAACCAGCCGTGTGCATTCCTCAAAACACTGAAGGACTTGACACAGGTCTTGTACCTTCGACCACTGCACACCTGACAACTCCATATCTGCCATCCAACTGCCTGCCCGTGTATGTGTATCCTCCCACAAATACATAACAGCACGCCTCTGTTCGCACAGTCTCTGAAGCATGTGCAGTGTGGAGTTCCACCTTGTTGCAACGTCGATGATTAGGCGATGCTGTGGAAGGTTCAAATACCGTTCTGCATACGGCTGGAGTGCACGGGCGAACGGCGGATATGCGAGCAAAGTCTGCGCACTTTGAGGAGCAGGTCGGGTATCCCCGGATAACTTTTCAGGAAGCACTGCACCACCAGGTTTAAGATGTGAGCCAGGCAAGGAATGTGTTTCAGTTGTGAAAGGGCTATGGCAGCCATAAAATTCCTTCCGTTATCACTCACTACCTTGCCTGCCTCAAGATGTACAGTGCCCAGCCATGACTGAGTTTCTTTCTGCAAGAACTTGGACAGAACTTCCGCGGTGTGTCTGTTGTCGCCCAAACACTTCATTGCCAATACAGCCTGCTGACGCTTGCCACTAGCTGTCCCATAATGGGACACCTCGAGTGCAACATGGGCAGCTGCGGATGGAGTGGTTGTGCGACTGCGGTCTGTGGACGAGCTCTCGCTTCTGCAGGAGGACGACGAGGAGGAGGAGTGTTGTGAATTCTGTTGTCAAGCTCCCTCCTGTGGTCATGAATGGTACTTTGGCTGCGGCTTCTGAGTTTCCTTCCACAGGTGACGAGGTTAATTCGTTAGCTGGTTGCTCTATTTAACTCCACTTAGATCATTGCTCCATGCCACCTGTCAATGTTCCAGTATTGGTCTAGTTCTCTCCTGGATCGTTCTTGTGACCTGTCTTCCCAGCAGAAGCTAAGTTCCTGCTTGTTTAACTTTGTTTGCTATTTTTCTGTCCAGCTTGCTATTTTGATTTTTGTCTTGCTTGCTGGAAGCTCTGGGAAGCAGAGGGAGCGCCCTCTGCGTGGTCTTTTTGTAGTTTTTTGTGCTGACCGCAAAGTTACCTTTCCTGTCCTCAGTCTGTTCAGTAAGTCAGGCCTCACTTTGCTAAATCTATTTCATCTCTGTGTTTGTATTTTCATCTTTACTCACAGTCATTATATGTGGGGGGCTGCCTTTTCCTTTGGGGAATTTCTCTGAGGCAAGGTAGGCGTTATTTTTCTATCTTCAGGGCTAGCTAGTTCCTTAGGCTGTGCCGAGTTGCATAGGGAGCGTTAGGAGCAATCCACGGCTATTTCTAGTGTGTGTGATAGGATTAGGGATTGCGGTCAGCAGAGTTCCCACGTCTCAGAGCTCGTCCTATATTATTTGTAACTATCAGGTCATTCCGTGTGCTCTTAACCACCAGGTCCATTATTGTCCTTACCACCAGGTCATAACAGAGGAGGGGGGGCGGCGAACGCCTACAGCCAACTGTTTCCTAGACCGTGGGCTAGGCAGAACTGTCCCAATATTGCTGTCCCCTGTGGACCCTGCATCCACCACATTAACCCAGTGTGCCGTGATGGACACGTAACGTCCCTGGCCATGCCTACTGGTCCATGCATCTGTTGTCAGGTGCACCTTTGTACTCACAGATTGCCTGAGTGCATGGACGATGCGGTCTTTTACATGCTGGTGGAGGGCTGGGATGGCTTTTCTCGAAAAGAAATGTCGACTGGGTAGCTCGTAGCGTGGTACAGCGTAGTCCATCAGGGCTTTGAAAGCTTTGCTTTCAACTAACCGGTAGGGCATCATCTCTAATGAGATTAGTCTAGCAATGTGGGCATTCAAACCCTGTGTACGCGGATGCTAGGATGAGTACTTCCTTTTCCTAACGAGAGTCTCATGTAGGGTGAGCTGGACTGGAGAGCTGCATATGTTGGAACTAGCGGGGGTGCCGGTGGACATGGCAGAGTGAGAGAGGGTTGGTTATGGTATTCTTGCTGTGCCCTACATGCAGTGTTTCCTGTCACGCCCTACCGAAGGATCAATCGGGTAGACCCACTGGACCGCAAATACTGCGGTTGCTGATACCAGGAAGGGAGAGCCAGACCACGGAAGCAGGTAAAAAGCTTTATTGTAAGAAATACAAAATATACTAGGAGAGACACCCCAAAGGAAGGCCACAGGACCAAAACACCAGGGTGCCTCTAAGGAGTCCAAGTCTTGGAGTGACCCCTATACAGGGATTTCCCCTTGACCTCCAAAAGAGGGTCCGATGAGACAGAAACCTGTGTTAAACCGACATAGGAGGTTGAGAAGAAATGAACGGACAAAAACAGGGAAGAATGTGGAACTTGGAAGCAGGCTGAAGACTGCAGGGAACCGCACTGGAAATGACTCAGGATGCTGAGAAGACCAGACACGATCCTAGGGAAAAAGGTAAACAGAGTAAGACAGGCAAATTGGACTGGTAAACCTAGCTAGACCAGACATGGAGCAGAGACTTCAGGATAATAGAAGTTGCCCAGGCGGCGTCCAGGAGTGACTGAGATCCTTATATACCTCCAGCCTCCAGGTGATAGGCCGGGAGGAGGGGCAGTGAGTAGGGAGGGGCTGACCCTTTAAGAAGCCAGAGAGCTCGCCTGCCCGCCCCTATGCACTCCCTAGGAGAGGGAGAGAAAGGAGGAAGTGCAGCAGACATGGGAGCAAGGACCCGGGCAGCATGTCTGCAGGGACGGACCCCGGAGCGCCGGCGGATGACCGGAGCGTGACCCTGCTGGCTAAGGACAGGACCAGAAGAGGTAAGAGCAGGCGGGGAAGAGAAAGAAGGCGCCCCGGACTGCGAGGTGGTGACAGTACCCCCCTCCAGGCCCCCCCGGGCGGCGACTGGCAAAGAACCGCCGTAGGAGACGAGGAACATGGACATTGCCCTCCGGCTCCCAGGACCTCTCCTCAGGACCAAACCCCTTCCAGTCGACCAGGTACCATGTGGCATGCCCTCTCTTCTTCACGTCCAGGATGGCACTGACCTCATACTCATCATTGGCCGAAATCGGAGGAGGACGCTCTCCCGGATCCTGGGAGAAGCGGTTGAGGATCACAGGTTTGAGGAGGGAACGGTGGAAAGAATTATGTATTCGCAGAGAAGGAGGCAGTAGTAGCCGATAGCACACATCGTTGAGTCTCCGGGACACCTCGAACGGTCCGATGTACCGAGGTCCGAGCTTGAAGGAGGGCACCTTAAGGCAGACGTACTTGGCTGATAACCATACCTTGTCTCCCGGTTGAAACATCTGGGCATCAAGTCTTCTCTTGTCGGCATGGTCCTTCATGCGCTGGGATGCTTTCACAAGAGCCTCACGAGTCTTGTTCCAGATGTTGGCAAAGTCGCGAGCCACGGCCTCTGCTGCAGGATTGGGAGTCGCGATGTCCAAGGGAGTCGGGATCCTCGGGTGCTGCCCATATACAATAAAAAATGGAGTGTTACGAGAGGACTCATCAACATGATTATTGTACGAGAACTCCGCCCAAGGCAGTAGGGACGTCCAGTTGTCGTGGTGTGCGTTGACAAAGTGTCGTAGAAAACCTGCCAACACCTGGTTTACCCGTTCCACCTGTCCGTTAGACTGTGGATGATAAGCCGAAGAGAAGTCCAAGGCAATATCGAGTTTCCTGCAGAGAGACCGCCAGAATCGGGACACGAATTGTACTCCCCTATCAAAAACAATGTTGGAGGGTAACCCATGCAACCGGAGGATATGTTGAACAAACAACTCAGCCAGCTTGGGTGCCGAAGGAAGACCAGGCAGAGAAACGAAGTGACTCATCTTGGAAAATCTGTCCACCACGACCCAGATGACAGTATTCCTGTTGTGAATTCCGCTCTTGGGCTCCCTCCGGTGGTTGTAAGTGGCACTTTTGTGAGTTCTGCTCTTGGGCTCCCTCTTGTGGTTTCTAGTGGTATGGATGCTCCTTGGAGTTAGCTGTCATCAGCTGCCTCCACTTATCGTCCGTTATTTAAGTCTGGCTCTTTCTTCAGCCTGTGCCACTTGTAAATGTTTCCTGGCTGGATTCACATCTCTGCTTGGATTCTCCTGGTTTCCTGACCAGTTCTGCAAAGATAAGTTCTGGCTTTGCTCATTTCAGTCCACATGTTGTGGACTTATTGTTCTGTGCATTCTATATTTGTCCAGCTTGTCAGTATGGATTTTTTCTGTTAGCTGGAAGCTCTGGGAAGCAGATTTACCCTCCACACCTTTAGTCAGGTGTGGAGATTTTGTAAACTCTGTGTGGACTGTTTTGTAGTTTTTATACTGACCGCACAGTATCCTTTCCTGTCCTATCTATCAAGCTAGACTGGCCTCCTATGCTAAAATCTGATTTCATTTCTGCGTATGTTATTTTCCCCTCCTCTCACCGTCAATATTTGTGGGGGGCTATCTTTCCTTTAGGGATTTTCTCTGAGGCAAGATAGGTTTCATGTTTCCATCTTTAGGGGAAGTTAGATCTTAGGCTGTGCTGAGGGGTCTAGGGAGCGTCAGGTACCCACCACGGCTATTTTTAGTTGCGCTGCTAGGTTCAGGGTTTGCGGTCAGCACAGATACCACCTCTTTCAGAGCTTGTCTCATGTTGTTCCTAAACCACCAGATCATAACAATTCCCAGAGGATGCAGGGAGATCCGTGATGAAGTCCATCGCAATGTGTTGCCATGGTTTTGATGGTATAGGCAAGGGCAAGAGTTGACCGGTGGGAAGCCGTTTGGGGGTCTTGTTGCGGGCACAGGAAGAACAGGCTGAGACGTAGTCTGACACCTCTTGACACATCCCAGGCCACCAGTAGTGCCGACCGATCAACTGTAGAGTCTTTGTCAGACCCGCGTGGCCGGCTAGTAAGGAGGAATGTCCCCAGCGAAGGATGCGTTCTCGACTCAGTTCGGGCACCAGCGTCCTACCTGGAGGTACCTGCGACAGTCGAAGCGGTGCAACCATGATCACCTTGGATGGATCGATGATGGGACGAGGTTCCTCCTCCTGATCGTTGGTAAGAAAAGACCGGGAGAGGGCGTCAGCCTTGATATTCTTATCTGCGGGACGAAAATGAAGACGGTAGTCAAACCAAGCAAAGAATAAAGACCAACGGGCTTGACGAGGATTGAGCCTCTGGGCAGACTGGAGATAGGCCAAGTTCTTGTGGTCGGTGTAGATCACCACCGGGTGCACCGCTCCCTCTAGGAGGTAACGCCACTCCTCCAAGGCCATCTTGATGGCAAGCAACTCACGGTCACCAATGGAGTAATTCTGCTCACAGGGGGTAAAGGCCTTCGAAAAGAAGCCGCAAGAGACCATGCGTCCGGAGGCGGCTTTCTGCGTGAGGACGGCCCCGGCACCTGTGGAGGATGCGTCCACCTCCAGAAAGAACTGCTTCTCAGCGACGGGCCTGTGCAGGGCTGGTGCGGAGGAGAAGGCCCGTTTGAGTGCCTGGAAGGAAAACTCGGCCTCTGGAGTCCATCCATTAGCAGGTATTCCCTTGCGTGTGAGTGCTGTGAGAGGCTTGACCAGATCCGAGAAGTGCTGGATAAACTGCCGGTAGTAGTTGGCGAATCCTACGAACCGCTGGATGGCTTTGATCCCGACCGGCCGAGGCCAGTTCATGATGGCCGACACCTTGTTAGGATCCATCTCCAGCCCAGAGTCAGAGACGATGTATCCAAGGAACGGCAGAGAAGACTGCTCGAAGAGGCATTTCTCATACTTGGCATACAAGCGGTTCTCCCATAATCGAAGGAGAACTCATCGGACGTCTCTTCTGTGTGTGGGTAGGTCTGGGGAGAAAACCAAGATGTCATCCAGGTATACCATTACATGTACGTACAGCATGTCACGGAAGACGTCGTTCACGAACTCCTGGAAAACGGCTGGTGCGTTGCACAGTCCGAAGGGCATCACCCGGTACTCGAAGTGACCATCACGGGTGTTGAAGGCGGTTTTCCACTCGTCACCGGCCCGGATGCGGACAAGGTTGTAAGCCCCTCGCAGGTCCAGCTTGGTGAAGATCCAGGCTCCCCGGAGCCGATCGAAGAATTCTGGAATAAGAGGCAGTGGGTACTTATTCTTTACCGTGATAGCGTTTAATCCGTGGTAGTCAATGCAAGGACGCAAGGACCCATCCTTCTTTTTCACGAAGAAGAACCCGGCTCCCACAGGGGATGTGGACCTCTGGATGAATCCCCGGGCCAAGCTGTCTGTGACGTATTCTGACATCGCCTGAGTCTCAGCAGGGGACAGAGGGTAGATTCGTCCTGTAGGAAAAGAAGCACCTGGAACCAAATCGATGGGACAATCATAAGGCCTGTTCGGGGGCAAGACCTCTGCTTCTCGTTTATCGAAGACATCCGCAAATGCCCAGTAGGCTTCCGGAAGTCCGGGCAAGGACGTAGGTGAGGGAGGCAAACGGATAGGCCGGACGGACAGCAGGCAACGGCTATGGCAGGCCGAACCTGTTATGACCTGGTGGTCAGGACAATAATGGACCTGGTGGTTAAGAGCACACGGAATGACCTGATAGTTACTGATAATAAAGGACGAGCTGTGGGACGTGGGAACTCTGCTGACCGCAATCCCTAATACTATCACGCACACTAGAAATAGCCGTGGATTGCTCCTAACGCTTCCTATGCAACTCGGCACAGCCTAAGGAACTAGCTAGCCCTGAACATAGAAAAATAAAGCCTACCTTGCCTCAGAGAAATTCCCCAAAGGAAAAGGCAGCCCCCCACATATAATGACTGTGAGTAAAGATGAAAATACAAACACAGAGATAAAATAGATTTAGCAAAGTGAGGTCCGACTTACTGAACAGACTGAGGATAGGAAAGGTAACTTTGCGGTCAGCACAAAAAAACTGCAAAAAGCCCACGCAGAGGGCGCAAAAAACCCTCCGCACTGACTCACGGTGCGGAGGCGCTCCCTCTGCGTCCCAGAGCTTCCAGCAAGCAAGACAAAAATCAAAATAGCAAGCTGGACAGAAAAATAGCAAATCAAAGAAAATACAAGCAGGAACTTAGCTTCTGCTGGGAAGACAGGTCACAAGAACGATCCAGGAGTGAACTAGACCAATACTGGAACATTGACAGGTGGCATGGAGCAAAGATCTAAGTGGAGTTAAATAGAGCAGCAAGCTAACGAATTAACCTCATCACCTGCGGAAGGAAACTCAGAAACACCCACCAGAGGAAGTCCATGGACAGAACCAGCCGAAGTACCATTCATGACCACAGGAGGGAGCCCGACAACAGAATTCACAACACGAACCCCAACGCTGGACCTCCCCACTTCGCCAGTCTATGACTGGCTCATGCATACGCAGCCATGGCAGACCGAGCATGAAAGGCGGAGAGAGAGTGGGTAGCACGTAAAAGGCAATCCTCTCAGCATGGAGAGCTCCGATCTGAAGCTCCACCTCACTGGTAATGCCCTCAACGGAATCTAGTAGGGGTCTCCCGTCTATGGTGGTGATGATGCGGGGATGCTGCAGAGGGTGTATAGGAATGCCGAGGCGGAGAGCCATGTCTCGCTGAATAAAGTTACCTGCAGATCCCGAGTCCAAATACGCCAACTCTGAGAATTGCCTGTCACCGACTTTCACCTGTATGGAAACAGTTAACGGTAGAGAGGTATCACTCTCACCTAGGATGGCCTCTCTTACCTGTCCTAGGTGGAGGAGTTTTCCGGTCTTCTGGGACATTGCCAGCGGAAATGGTTGGAGCCACCACAATAGAGACACAACCTCCGGGCGACTCTCTCCTCACGCTCCCGGGGACTCAGCCGGAGACGATCCACCTCCATGGGTTCGGGTGCTTCAGCAGAAGAAGCGTTACCTAGTAACAGGGGCCTCTGAAAAGAGGGTGCCAATCGAGATGGTCCTCTCTCCTGGGTTCTCTCCTTGGTGCGTTCTTGTTCTCGAATCTCGGCTTCAGGAAAATGGCCACCTCGATGTCCATCTGCGCACGCGCGGCATCCCGCGGCCATTTTCCTGAAGCCCCGGGAAGCAGGAGACTCCATCTGCGCACACGCGGCCTCAGGAAGATGGCCGCGCCCACCGAGAAACCGCTGAATAGCGGCGAGCGCGCTTTTTTTTCTACAGCTGCACAGTGCATTCGGCACTCGCGCATGCGAGAAGCACTACGCCACCAACGTAACATAAGCAAGATGTGGGGGAGAAACAGCGCTGTGACCACGCCCATCCGACCTGACCAGCCTGATTGACAGGCGAAAAAGGCCACTTTTGTAAGGTATTTCGGCAGCATAGGTAGGGAATCAGGGGACAAAAAATACCCTATTGTAAAGCACAGCTCAGGCCCTATTTAACGGTATTTTTATCTCCTACTGAAAAAAACGGGGTGACAGGTTCCCTTTAAGGGACGTTTGGTAGTTAGTCCAGGCTTGCAAATGCATGGTGGTTAAATGTCTATGCATGCAACTTGTATTTAGACTTTTAAGATTCTGATCTCTGCTTAAGGTAGTTGAACATTTTTGACAGATGACTTTACGCTGATCATTTGGATGTTGTTTAAAAAAATGCCAGACTGCACTCTTTCTACTATCGGATACCTTTTCAGGCATTGCAGACAGCTTCTTTAACCGGATGGCCACGCTGTCCTACAACTGGTTTTGGTTTTGCCACACGTTTTTGGCCAGATACGGGCCTGGCAGATGGAACCTGTTGCGATGTTGATGCCTGCTGCGGCTCCTCCTCCTCCGCTTCAGAGCTACTGCCGCCTGCACCCTGTTCCCCCAATGGCTGCCAATCGGGGTCAACAACTGGGTCATCTATGACCTCCTCTTCTATCTCGTGTGCAACTTCGTCTGTGTCACCGTGTAAGCCGGTGGTATAGCGTTCGTGACGGGGCACCATAGTCTCATCAGGGTCTGATTCTGGATCAGTGCACTGCGAGGGCAATGTTCTGGTCTGAGTCAAAGGAACAGCATAGTAATCTGGCTGTGGCTGTGCATCTGTGCACTCCATGTCCGATTCAACTTGTAATGGGCATGGCCTGTGAACTGTTTCACTTTCTAACCCAGGAACGGTATGTGTAAAGAGCTCCATGGAGTAACCCGTTGTGTCGCCTGACGCATCCTTCTCTGTTGTTCTTGGTGAAGAAGACAAGGAAGCGACTTGTCCCTGACCGTGAACATCCACTAACGATGCGCTGCTTTTACATTTAGCAGTTTCAGAAGAGGAGGCGAAAGAGCTAGAGGCTGAGTCAGCAAGGAAAGCCAAAACTTGTTCTTGCTGCTCCGGCTTTAAAAGCGGTTTTCCTACTCCCAGAAAAGGGAGCGTTCGAGGCCTTTTGTAGCCAGACGACGAACCTGGCTCAACAACTCGAGACTTAGGTGCTATATTGCTTTTCCCACGACCACCTGATGCTCCACCACCACTACCATCATTACCAGCTGGCAATGACCGCCCACGGCCACGACCTCTTCCACCATACTTCCTCATTGTTTGAAAAACGTAACCAAACTAACGGTATTTGTTACTGTAAAACCAGTTACAAGGTGAACTCAAACTTCTGTTGGATATATATCCCTTTACAGGTGGGTGAGACTGCAGGGAAAATCAGGCCCAATGTATAACAGAACACAGCTTCAGTGGCAGACAGATATGCCACTAACAGGACTGACGCTGATGCAGACACTACCAATAAAAATCTCCCCCCTTTTATTTTTTTCTGGGAGAATATTGAAGAAATGTGGCCCACTCTTATACAGTATATGTTCTGTGGCACAAAATTAGAGACAGATGCCTCACACAGCACTGGCAATGAGGCAGAATTGCCAATCTTAATCTCCCACTATTTTTTTTTTCCAGGGAGAATTTAAAAGAAATCTGGCCCAGTATTACACACTAGGTTTAATTTGGCACACAATTTGAGACAGGTGGCACACACAGGAGTGGCACTGAAGCAGAAATGCCAATCTCAATCTCCCACTATTTTTTTTCTCAGGGAGAATTTAAAAGAAATCTGGCCCAGTATTACACACTAGGTTTAATGTGGCACACAATTTGAGACAGGTGGCACACACAGCACTGGCAATGAGGCAGAAATACCAATCTTAATCTCCCACTATTTTTATTTTTTCAGGGAGAATTGAAAATAAATCTGGCCCAGTATTGCACACTAGGTTTAATGTGGCACAAAATAAGAGACAGATGCCACACACAGCACTGGCACTGAGGCAAAATTGCCAACCTTAATCTCCCACTATTTTTTTTTATTTATGGGAGAATTGGCAAGAAATCAGGCCCACTGTTAGGCCGGCGTCACACTTGCGAGTTTTACGGACGTAAGAGCGCAGAATCTACGTCCGTAAAACTCGCAAAAAATACGGCACAATTATTCTCTATGCCCCTGCTCCTATTTGCCGTATTTTACTGATCAGTATTATACGGCTTTCTACGGCCGTACAAAATCGCAGCATGCTGCGTTTGTCACCGTACTGCGCAAGAAATACGCCAATGAAAGTCTATGGAAGCGTGAAAAATACGGATTACACACGGACAAGCAGTGTGACTTGCGAGAAATACGCAGCGCTGTTAGAGAGAAAAGCCGGCAATTCAGTAAAATCACACTGACAGCTTACAGTCCAACATGAGTAAACCATGTCTTCTCTCCATTTTTTTTGCAGATTCCACACTACTAATGTCAGTAGTGTGTATCTGCAAAATTTGGCCGTTCTAGCTCTTAAAATAAAGGGTTAAATGGCGGAAAAAATTGGCGTGGGCTCCCGCGCAATTTTCTCCGCCAGAGTAGTAAAGCCAGTGACTGAGGGCAGATATTAATAGCCTGGAGAGGGTCCACGGTTATTGGCCCCCCCCTGGCTAAAAATATCTGCCCCCAGCCACCCCAGAAAAGGCACATCTGGAAGATGCGCCTATTCTGGCACTTGGCCACTCTCTTCCCATTCCCGTGTAGCGGTGGGATATGGGGTAATGAAGGGTTAATGCCACCTTGCTATTGTAAGGCTTTCTAGGTAATTTCCCACGATCTATGAACAGCCAGCAGAGGGCGCCTCACCGCAAATGAAGCTAAATATAGATCATTGATCTATTTTTAGCCTCATTCCCTGGGGTTTTGCAGCGAGGAGCAGCCTGCATTAGCACAGCTCCTTGCTGCAAAATGTTTTAACCCCTTCAGAAGGATTTACATCGTTGGACGTTACAGATCTGCGGAGGGTAAGTATATTGTTGGTTTATTATGTTTTTTTACTCACAGAACGAGGGTCTTCAGTGACTGGATTGGGCGTTGAATAAAATACTGCAACAACCATTGTTTTTATTTCATTAAAATAATTTTAAATAATGTGTTTGTGTTTTATTTAACCCTGCACTACAATTGGATTAATAATGGATAGGTGTCATAATTGACGCCTCTCCATTATTAATTAGGCTTAATGTCACCTTACAATAGCAAGGTGGCATTAACCCTTCATTACCCCATATCCCACCGCTACACGGGAATGGGAAGAGAGTGGCCAAGTGCCAGAATAGGCGCATCTTCCAGATGTGCCTTTTCTGGGGTGGCTGGGGGCAGATATTTTTAGCCAGGGGGGGGCCAATAACCGTGGACCCTCTCCAGGCTATTAATATCTGCCCTCAGTCACTGGCTTTACTACTCTGGCGGAGAAAATTGCGCGGGAGCCCACGCCAATTTTTTCCGCCATTTAACCCTTTATTTTAAGAGCTAGAACGGCCAAATTTTGCAGATACACACTACTGACATTAGTAGTGTGGAATCTGCAAAAAAAATGGAGAGAAGACATGGTTTACTGTATGTAAACCATGTCTCAAATCATGTCGGGTTTTAGGAAGGAGAAAGAAAAAGCCGGTAATTGAATTACCGGCTTTCAAGCTGTATAGCGCTGGAATAAATATTAATATATATACATATATGTGTCTCACTGACATATATATATATATATATATATACCTATTCTATGTGTACACATTTATTCTACCTATTCTACTGTAAGCTGTCAGTGTGATTTTACTGTACACCGCACTGAATTACCGGCTTTTCTCTCTAATATATGTGTCTACTGACATATATATATATATATATATATATATATATAGACAGTATATATATATTTTCTTTTCTTTTTGGGACACATGGATCACTTCTATAGCGGTATGTTGGTTTTGCAAGCCTGCGATAAAAACACGCAGTACGGATGCCATACGGATTACATACGGAGGATGCCATGCGCAAAAAACGCTGACACACCCTGCCTACGGAGGAGCTACGGACCACTTTTTTTGGGACTTTTCAGCGTATCACGGCCGTAATATACGGACCGTATTGTTTTACGCTGTGTGTGACGCCGGCCTTAGACTGTATGTTTTCTGTGCCAGAAATTGAGACACAGATGCCACACACAGGACTGCCACTGATACAGATTTGCCAATTTTAATCTGCACCCTTTTTTTTTTTTTTTTGTTCAGGGAGACTAGTGAATAAATCTGGGCCACTGTATTAGAGTATATTTTCTGTGGCAGAAAGTGGCTTGAAGAGCTATAACGAAACAAAAATAAAATAAAAAAGGGACTGTCCTACAATTACTATCTCCCTGCAGTAATCTCAGCAAAGTATGGCAGGCAGCAATAACAAGGAGTGGACTGCTGCACAAAAAAAGTCAAAAGTGTGGACAAACAAACAAGAAAGCTGTGCAGAAAGGAAGGAGCAACAGGATTTGTGCTTTGAAAAAAGCAGTTGGTTTGCACACGGGTGTACAAACAGCAATGCAGCTATCAGGGAGCCTTCTAGGGCATCCCAATGAGCTACAGCGCTGAGGAAAAAAAAATGTAGCCTCCACTGTCCCTGCTAAGAAAAGGTGGTGTTGGACAGTGGAAATCGCTACAGCACAAGCGGTTTGGGGTTAATGTAGCCTGCCTAACGCTATCTCTGCTTCTGACGAAGCGGCAGCAACCTCTCCCTATGCTCAGATCAGCAGCAGTAAGATGGCGGTCGGCGGGAACGCCCCTTTATAGCCCCTGTGACGCCGCAGAAAGCAAGCCAATCACTACAATGCCCTTCTCTAAGATGGTGGGGACTGAGACCTATGTCATCACGCTGCCCACACTCTGCGTCCACCTTCATTGGCTGAGAAATGGAGCTTTTCGCGTCATTGAAACGCGACTTTGGCGCGAAAGTCGCGTACCGCATGGCCGACCCCACACAGGGATCGGGTCGGGCTTCATGAAACCCGACTTTGCCAAAAGTTGGCGACTTCTGAAAATGAACGACCCGTTTCGCTCAACCCTAGTGAGCACGTTCGCTCATCACTAGCCACAGTACTAAATTTACACATTTCTCGTCTGCTTGCACTTGAAATGTTGCATTTTAGTCTCATGGGAGACGGAAGCTTTCCGTAACCTGATGGCGGCGACCGTCACAAGGAACTCGGTCTCCAGCCGCCACTATTTCTCCCGGTGTGCAGTCCTCGCATTATACAAGCACATGTCCCACAACAGTACCCGAACCCTCCACAATGCTGTTACTGGGAAAGCGCACTTAACCACGGACACGTGCTTGTGGGCAGGGACGGTACATCTCACTGACGGCACACTGGGTTAGCATAGAGGAAGCCATGACCCAGTCGGACATTGAGAGACCATGTCACAGATGTATGGAGGAGACAGGTTGTGAAGGCTTTGTATGTTATAGTTAGGCTTTTGAACTGTAGCCTCTGGGCAATAGGAAGGCACTGAAGGACCTGGCAGAGAGGAGAGGCTGAGGAATAACAGAGGGACAGTTGGATTACTGAGGCAGCAGAGTTTAGGATAGATTGGAGTAGTGCAAGAGTGCTAGAGAGGAGGCCAGAAAGTAGAAGGTTGCAATAGTCGAGGTGGGAGATGAGGAGGACGTGCACTAACGTTTTTGCAGTTTCTTGGAATGTACGGATTGGGGAAATGTTTTAGAGTTGTAGTGGGCAGAAGGAGGCAAGGGCTTGGATATGTAGCTTGAAAGAGAGGTCAGAGTCGAGGATCACCCCGAGGCCCTGAACATGCGGGACTATTTGTCCCGGTGTGTCGTATCGGCATTACACAGGCATGTATCCCACAACATTACATATGCCCTCCACAATGCTGTTACCGGGAAAGTCCATGTGGGCAGGGACATTACATCTCGGTAACGGCACACTGGGTTAACATAGTGGAAGCCGGTACCCAGTCCGACCTTGGGATTGTGCATGTCCTCCCAACCCCGAGTATTGTGGGCCATACATCTATTTGGGTTGCCTCCACAGTCTACAGCTCCTGCACCTCCTCATCCTCTTCAGCCTCCATCTCCAAAAGTAGCATATCAGTCACAAGCTGGAATCAATGCAGCACTGCCTCATCCAAGCGGCAACAGGCTGTGCTGAAGCTAATATGCTTAGGTGACAAAGCGCACAATGCTGAAGAGTTGTGGACAGCTCTGATAAGCAGTCAGATCTGTGGCTGACACTGCTGAACCTACAGCCAGGCATGGTCGTGTGTGACAATGGCCCGAACCTGGTGGCTGCTCTGAGGAGAGGCGAGCTCACAGAAGTGCCATGCCTGGCCCATGTGCTTAACCTCATTGTTCAACGGTTTATGAAAAATGACACGGAGCTCCCAGATTTGCTAAGGAAAGTGCGATGCCCTGCATACCCATTTTAGAAAGTCAACTAGAGCTTCATCCGCCGCTGCCGTGCTTCAGCAGTATTTGCAGCTTGTGGCTCACCGACTGGTATGTGATGTCCCCACGCGTTTGAACTGTACACTGCAGATGTTGGAAAGGATTTGTGAGCAGAAGAGAGAAGTTGGTGACTACCATCATCAACAAGGCCGTCGATATTCATTTCTGACTTCACACATAAAATCTCTGACTGTTTCAATATATTTCCTGGAGTTTTTTATTTTTTTTATCCAAAAATACTGTATAGACCTATGGTAGAGGACAGCCAAAAAAGTGGCATGTAGGCCTGAAAGGCAACTAGAGCACAGACAGACCAGGAGTCTGATGGAGATATCACACTCTTCAATATGTGGCCTGGAGTTTTTTTTATTTTTTTTTAACCCAAAATACTGTATAGACCTAAAGTAGCGGACAGCCAAAAAAGTGGAATGTAGGAGGAGTCTGATGAACATATCACACTCTTCAATATGTGGCCTGGAGGTTTTTTTTTTAATTTTTTTAAACCCAAAATACTGTATAGACCTAGGGTAGCGGACAGCCAAAAAAGTGGAATGTAGGCCTGATAAGAGACTATTTGTAGAGCAAAGATAGACCAGGATTCTGACAGACATATCACACTCTTCAATATGTGGCCTGTATTTTTTTATTTTATACCCCTAAATAGTGTACAGAACTAGGGTAACAGACAGCAAAAACAGTGGAATGTGGCCTGAATTGCCACAATTTGTAGGCCACAAATAGATCAGGCGTCTGACAGCGATACCAGACTGTTCAATACATGGCCTTTTTTTTACCCCAAAATACTGTATAGACCTAGGGAACTGGACAGACATAAAAGTGTAATGTAGGCCTGAAAAGAGACTATTTGTAGAGCACAGATAGACCAAGAGTCTGACAGAGATATCACACTCTTCAATATGTGGCCTGGAGTTTTTTTTTAGTTTTTTTAACCCAAAATACTGTATAGACCTAGGGTAGCGGACAGCCAAAAAAGTGGAATGTATGCCTGAAAAGCAAGGATTTGGAGACCACAGATAGACCGGGCGTCTGACTGAGGTAACAGACTGTTTCAGTATGTGATTGAGCATATACCGACATATTTTTTAAACATCTATTTATACCCTGATTGGGCAAAGATGCCAAAATTATAACAGGAAAGCAGGACAACTCCCATAATAATTGTACCTATAGAGAACCGGAGTATGACGCCCCCAAATATTTACAAAATACCACAATTAGTGAAACAATTTTTACTTTATTGAGCAATACAAAAAAAGTATAAAAACACAGTAAAAGTAATGGATAATGGTGATGACACAAAAACCAGAGTCAGCAGCACCATATATATAAACTAGATGGTGGCCAGATTCTAACGCATCGGATATTCTAGAATATGTACAGTATGTATTTTATTTATGAAGTTTTCAGAATAATGCAATTTACACACAGGATTCGGTCAGCCACGACCAATTAGCGAAGCGTGGTTCAAATTCCACGCCAATTTGCAGCTGGACTGCGCCTGTCGCTGATTGTTCGCGGCCGGGCGTGACCAATCAGTGAAGCCAGGGCCGGCTCCAGATTTTTGAGGGCCCCGGGCGCAAGAGTCTCAGTGGGCGCCCCTCTTTATCACATACCACGATTCATGATGCAAAGATACAGCAGAGAAATATAGCACAGCCAAGTAGCGTAAAACACAGCCCATGTAGTATATAGCACAGCCACATAGTATATAGTACAGCCACGTAGTATATAACAGCCACATAGTATATTGCCCAGCCACATAGTATACTGCCCAGCCATGTAGTATAATTGCCCAGCCACGTAGTATATTGGCCAGCCATGTAGTATATTGCCCATCCACGTAGTATATTGCTCAGCCATGTAGTATATTGCCCAGCCAAGTAGTATATAGCACAGACACGTAGTATATAGCACAGACACATAGTATATTGCCCAGCCACGTAATATATTGCACAGCCACGTAATATATTGCACAGCCACGTATTATATAGCACAGAGAAGTAGTATATAACACTACCCATGCAGTATATAACACAGGGAACATAGTATATAGCACAGCGATGTAGTATATTGCCCAGCCACGTAATATATACCACAGCCATGTAGTATATAGCACAGCCCACATAGTATATAGCACAGAGATGTAGTATATAACAGCCCAAGCAGTATCTAACACAACCCACGTAGTATATAGCAATGTGGGCACCATATCTGTTGTGAATTCTGCTTTTGGGCTCCCTCCGGTGGTTGTAGGTGGTAATGCAGTTGTCTCTGGGCTGCAGTCCTGGACAGGTGTATCTACTGATTGCAGTTCTGACTGGAGTATTTAGGTTTGCAGGACTCATTAGTCCTTGCCAGTTGTCAATGTTTCTTGGGAAGGATTTGATCTCTGTCTGGCTTCTCCTGCTTAGCTGCCAATTCAGCAAAGATAAGTGTCTGTTTCTTTTTCTATGGCACACAAGCTGTGTGCTTATTTTTGATTGTATTCCTGCTCTGAGTTTAGTAGTCTCTGGAGTTGCAGATATAAGTTCCACGCCTTTAGTTAGATGGAGGAAGTTTTGTATAATCTGCTGTGGATATTTTTGGAAGGGTTTTAATACTGACCGCACAGAACTCTGTTCTATCCTTTCCTATTTTAGCTAGAGCGGCCTCTTGAGCTTAATACTGTTTTCTGACTGTGTGTCTTTCCTCTCCTACTCACAGCCAATATTTGTGGGGGGCTACCTATCCTTTGGGGTTCTGTTCTGAGGCAAGATAGTATTCCTTTTTCCATTTTTAGGGGTATTTAGTCCTCCGGCTGTGACGAGGTGTCTAGGGCTTGTTAGGTACACCCCACGGCTACTTCTAGTTGCGGTGTTAAGATCAGGATTTGCGGTCAGTATAGTTACCACCTACTCCAGTGAAAGTTTTCATGCGGCTCCAAGGTCACCGGATCATAACAGTACAACTGGCCAATAATGAGTTAAATGCATCTCAGAAGAAGGGAAGAAAGGTGTTGAGCCATTTTTTTTCTTCAGTCTGCTTTATCTTCTTTTCCCTCTTTATCTCTGGGTGGCTGAGGAGCCTTGTGCAAACATGGATGTTCAGGAATTGGTTTCTCGTGTGGACTGGCTTGCTGCTAGGGTACAGGGTATTTCTGATTATATTGTTCAAACTCCTGTTTTAGAACCGAAGATTCCTACTCCTGATTTGTTTTTTGGAGACAGGTCCAAATTTTTGAGTTTTAAAAACAACTGTAAACTATTTTTTGCTCTGAGACCTCGATCCTCTGGTGATTCCATTCAGCAGGTTAAAATCATCATCTTCCTGCTGCGTGGCGACACGCAGGATTGGGCGTTTTCCCTGGAATCTGGGAATCCGGCTTTGCTTAATGTAGACTCCTTTTTTCAGGCTTTAGGATTATTGTATGATGAACCTAATTCTGTGGATCAAGCTGAGAAGACCTTGTTGGCCCTGTCTCAGGGTCAAGAGGCGGCAGAATTGTATTGTCAGAAATTCAGAAAATGGTCTGTGTTGACTAAATGGAATAATGATGCTTTGGCGGCAATTTTCAGAAAGGGTCTTTCTGAATCCGTTAAAGATGTTATGGTGGGGTTTCCCACGCCTTCCGGTCTGAGTGATTCTATGTCTCTGGCCATTCAGATTGACCAGCGCTTGCAGGAGCGCAGAACTGTGCGCGCTGTGGCGTTGTTCTCAGAGTAGACTCCTGAGCCAATGCAGTGTGATAGGATTCTGTCTAAAACGGAACGACAAGGATTCAGACGTCAGAATAGGTTGTGTTATTATTGTGGCGTCGCTTCTCATGTCATTTCAGTCTGCCCTAAGCAGACAAAGAGGATCGCTAGTTCATTTACCATCAGTACTGTACAACCTAAATTTCTGTTATCTGTGTCCTTGATCTGCTCATTGTCATCATTTTCTGTCATGGCGTTTGTGGATTCAGGCGCCGCCTTGAACTTAATGGACTTTGAGTTTGCCAGGCGTTGTGGTTTTCCCTTGCAGCCTTTGCAGAATCTTATTCCTTTAAGGGGCATTGATGCTACACCCTTGGCTAAAAATAAGCCCCAGTTTTGGACACAGGTGACCATGCGCATGGCACCAGCCCTTCAGGAAGATTGTCGATTTCTGGTGTTGCATAATTTGCATGATGCTATCGTGCTGGGTTTTCCGTGGTTGCAGGTACATAATCCTGTGTTGGATTGGAAGTCCATGTCTGTGACTAGTTGGGGTTGTCAGGGCGTTCATAATGATGTTCCTTTGATGTCAATCTCCTCTTCTTCCTCTTCTGAAATTCCAGAATTTTTGTCTGATTTTCAGGATGTATTCAATGAGCCCAAGTCCAGTTTCCTTCCACCGCACAGGGACTGCGATTGTGCTATTGACTTGATTCCAGGCTGTAAGTTTCCTAAGGGTCGACTTTTCAACCTGTCTGTGCCTGAACATACCGCCATGCGGAGCTATATTAAGGAGTCTTTGGAGAAAGGGCATATTCGGCCATCTTCTTCACCGTTGGGAGCGGGGTTCTTTTTTGTTGCTAAAAAAGATGGTTCCTTGAGACCCTGTATTGATTATCGCCTCTTGAATAAAATCACGGTCAAGTTTCAATACCCTTTACCTTTGCTTACCGATTTGTTTGCTAGGATTAAGGGAGCTAGTTGGTTTACGAAGATTGACCTTCGGGGGGGCATATAATCTTGTTCGTATTAAGCAGGGTGATGAATGGAAAACTGCGTTTAACACACCCGAAGGCCATTTTGAATACCTTGTGATGCCATTCGGGCTCACTAATGCTCCATCTGTTTTTCAGTCCTTCATGCATGATATTTTCCGGACTTATATTGATAAGTTCTTGATTGTATATTTGGACGATATTTTAATTTTTTCCGATGATTGGGTGTCTCATGTGGAACAGGTCAGGATGGTATTTCAGATACTTCGTGACAATGCCCTGTGTGTGAAAGGGTCTAGGTGTCTCTTTGGGGTGCAGAAGGTTTCTTTTTTGGGCTTTATTTTTTCTCCCTCGTCTATAGAGATGGATCCGGTTAAGGTTCAGGCCATTCATGATTGGATTCAGCCCACATCCGTGAAGAGCCTTCAGAAATTTTTGGGTTTTGCAAACTTTTATCGCCGTTTCATTGCTAATTTTTCCAGCGTAGTTAAACCCTTGACCGATTTGACGAAGAAAGGCGCTGATGTGGCGAATTGGTCCTCTGCGGCTGTATCTGCCTTTCAGGAGCTTAAACGTCGATTTACTTCTGCTCCGGTGTTGCGCCAACCAGATGTTTCTCTTCCGATTCAGGTTGAGGTTGACGCTTCTGAGATTGGGGCAGGGGCCGTTTTGTCTCAGAGGGATCCTGTTGGTTCCTTAATGAAACCGTGTGCCTTCTTTTCTCGTAAGGTTTTCGCCTGCTGAACGCAATTATGATGTCGGCAATCGGGAGTTGTTGGCTATGAAGTGGGCGTTTGAGGAGTGGCGACATTGGCTTGAGGGAGCTAAGCACCGTATTGTGGTCTTGACCGATCATAAGAATTTGATTTACCTCGAGTCTGCCAAATGGCTGAATCCTAGACAGGCTCGATGGTTCTTGTTTTTTTCCGGTTTTGATTTCGTGGTCTCGTACCTTCCGGGTTCTAAGAACATTAAGGCTGATGCCCTCTCTAAGAGTTTTTCGCCTGATTCTCCTGAGGTCTTAGAACCGGTCGGTATTCTGAAAGAAGGGGTGGTCCTTTCTGCCATTTCCCCTGATTTACGATGGGTCCTTCAGGAATTTCAGGCTGACAAACCTGACCGCTGTCCTGTGGGGAAACTGTTTGTTCCTGACAGATGGACTAGTAGAGTTATTTCTGAGGTTCACTGTTCCGTGTTGGCTGGTCATCCTAGCATTTTTGGTACCAGAGACTTGGTTGGTAGGTCCTTTTGGTGGCCTTCTTTGTCGCATGATGTGCGTTCTTTTGTGCAGTCCTGTGGGACTTGTGCGTGGGCCAAGCCTTGTTGTTTCCGTGCTAGTGGGTTGCTTTTGCCATTGCCGGTCCCTGAGAGGACATGGACGCATATTTCTATGGATTTTATATCCGATCTTCCGGTTTCCCAGAGGATGTCGGTTATCTGGGTTGTTTGTGACCGGTTCTCTAAGATGGTTCATTTGGTGCCTTTGCCTAAATTGCCTTACTCTTCGGATTTGGTTCCGTTGTTTTTTCAGCATGTGGTCCGTTTGCATGGTATTCCGGAGAATATTGTGTCCGACAGAGGTTCCCAGTTTGTTTCTAGATTTTGGCGGGCCTTTTGTGCTAGGCTGGGCATTGATTTGTCTTTTTCTTCTGCATTTCATCCTCAGACAAATGGTCAGACCGAGCGAACTAATCAGACTTTGGAGACTTATTTGAGATGCTTTGTGTCTGCTGATCAGGATGATTGGGTGGTTTTCTTGCCATTGGCCGAGTTTGCCCTTAATAATCGGGCTAGTTCGGCTACTTTGGTTTCGCCTTTCTTTTGTAATTTTGGTTTTCATCCTCGTTTTTCTTCTGGGCAGGTTGAGCCTTCTGACTGTCCTGGTGTGGATTCTGTGGTTGACAGGTTGCAGCAGATTTGGGCTCATGTGGTGGACAATTTGGTGTTGTCTCAGGAGGAGGCTCAACGTTTTGCTAACCGTCGTCGGTGTGTTGGTTCCCGGCTTCGGATTGGGGATCTGGTCTGGTTGTCTTCCCGTCATGTTCCTATGAAGGTTTCTTCTCCTAAGTTTAAGCCTCGGTTTATTGGTCCTTATAGGATTTCTGAGATTATTAATCCGGTGTCTTTTCGACTGGCGCTTCCGGCCTCTTTTGCTATCCATAATGTCTTCCATAGATCTTTATTGCGGAGATATGTGGAGCCCGTTGTTCTCTCTGTTGATCATCCGGCCCCTGTGTTGGTTGTTGGGGAGTTGGAATATGTTGTTGAAAAGATTTTGGATTCCCGTTTTTTGAGGCGGAAGCTTCAGTACCTTGTCAAATGGAAGGGCTATGGCCACGAGGATAATTCTTGGGTTTTTGCCTCTGATGTCCATGCCGCTGATTTGGTTCGTGCCTTTCATCTGGCTCATCCTGATCGGCCTGGGGGCTCTGGTGAGGGTTCGGTGACCCCTCCTCAAGGGGGGGGGTACTGTTGTGAATTCTGCTTTTGGGCTCCCTCCGGTGGTTGTAGGTGGTAATGCAGTTGTCTCTGGGCTGCAGTCCTGGACAGGTGTATCTACTGATTGCAGTTCTGACTGGAGTATTTAGGTTTGCAGGACTCATTAGTCCTTGCCAGTTGTCAATGTTTCTTGGGAAGGATTTGATCTCTGTCTGGCTTCTCCTGCTTAGCTGCCAATTCAGCAAAGATAAGTGTCTGTTTCTTTTTCTATGGCACACAAGCTCAAGCTGTGTGCTTATTTTTTATTGTATTCCTGCTCTGAGTTTAGTAGTCTCTGGAGTTGCAGATATAAGTTCCACGTCTTTAGTTAGATGGAGGAATTTTTGTATAATCTGCTGTGGATATTTTTGGAAGGGTTTTAATACTGACCGCACAGAACTCTGTTCTATCCTTTCCTATTTTAGCTAGAGCGGCCTCTTGAGCTTAATACTGTTTTCTGACTGTGTGTCTTTCCTCTCCTACTCACAGCCAATATTTGTGGGGGGCTACCTATCCTTTGGGGTTCTGCTCTGAGGCAAGATAGTATTCCTTTTTCCATCTTTAGGGGTATTTAGTCCTCCGGCTGTGACGAGGTGTCTAGGGCTTGTTAGGTACACCCCACGGCTACTTCTAGTTGCAGTGTTAAGATCAGGATTTGCGGTCAGTATAGTTACCACCTACTCCAGTGAAAGTTTTCATGCTGCTCCAAGGTCACCGGATCATAACACATATCCCTGTTAAAAAATGAATTAAAATAAAAAATAGTTATATACTCACCCTCCGTCGGCCCCCGGATCCAGCCGAGGCGTGTACAGATGCTCCTTGCGACGCTCCGGTCCCAAGAGTGCATAGCAGTCTAGCAGCAGTGACCGCTACGTCATCATCTCGCGAGACCGCAATGCATTGACCGGTCACCGGAGCATCGCGAGGAGCAGGAAAGGCCTCGGCTGGATCCGGGGGGCCAACGGAGGGTGAGTATATAATGATTTTTTATGATTGCATAAGCAGCATCAATAGTAAAAAGTTGGTCACACAGGGTTAATAGCAGCGTTAACGGAGTGCGTTACACCGCGGCATAACGCGGTCCGTTAACGCTGCCATTAACCCTTTGTGAGCGCTGACTGGAGGGTATTATGGAGCGGCCACTGACTGTGGGGAGTAAGGAGCGGCCATTTTGCCGCCGGACTGTGCCCGTCGCTGATTGGTCGTGGCCGTTTTGTCGCGACCAATCAGCGACTTGGGATTTCCGAGACAGACAGAAAGACAGACAGACAGAAAGATGGAAGTGACCCTTAGACAATTATATAGTTTATGTTTGCACCCAGTAGCAAAAAGGGGGGGACACTCAATTCATAAAGTGAACAAGATAGTACTCATAATGAGTTCCAAATGTAGCATAGTCCCAATTAAAGGTACCTACTCAATTTATCAGGCAAACAAAGTGTTAACACTGCAATAAAGTACACAGTCCTTGAAAAAGTGCTACATATAGTACTTACCCATGTGGGTGTGGTCCGTGGCCCCGATGCACGTTTCGCAGTTTTTGCTTCCTTGGGAGGCTTGTGTGAGTTGCTATAGCCAAGGGACTCTTTATCATGCCCATACAGCTGATTGTAATCAGCGCCGCTGCTATGGAGCGCATAAGAGGCGGATCCCGGATTTCAATCATGTCACATCCGGCTGTCCCAGTGTAGGAGGGAGTCAGGGAGAGAACTCACTCCCAAGACATCAGTGACCCGCTCCTCACTGATTGGATGCCATCACAGGCATGTGCGCAGTCCGAGTCCACCGCGCATGCGCACACCGCGGTCGCCATTTTGGATCCTGGCAATAGTTTGGGCAAATATGCTGTTAATATCCAGCAAGCAACCACAGCGGCAAGAACCCCTACAACAGACTTGCGCCCTGATATACAGAACAGACAGGTATCAAACAGGATATCATACAGTGTACAAAGATATATATTAACAAAATGCTTGATTAGAGATATTTCTCCACATATTAATACATTATTCAGTCTGTGTCCTGATCCTTGTGGGGCGTTCGCATGTTATTCCAATAGAGTGTGTGGTGTAGTGACCCCTGTTACAGGTAGGGGACGCTGTATGGGCTTCCCAGAGTGTGCATGGAGGCGTATTGAGGCCATAGGAATGCATGGCAATCGCAGATATAACTGTGGTGATAGTCAAAGTACAGCATTATTGTGAATGGCCGGTATGTGTGTCGCAGAGGAAGACCCTCTGTACAGACAGCTTGAAGTAAGGATGTTCTGGGACCTGTAGTCCTACAAGTAAATTGTGTTGTTTAACTAGGGAGGCTGGCACGGCTAGTTCTGAGAGATGAGCGGGTCAAACGAGCCACACACACTCCCATCTAGGGGAGTGGTTACAACCATATAATGTGACTGAGGTCTGGTCACACGGTCTCTAAGTGAGGACCTGAATGGTCTGTGCTGGAAGGTCCTGGAGAGCCTATGTCTTGGGAGTGTCGTTCCCTGAAGAGCACGTGGTGGGGCTTTGGACCTGGCACATGCCAGTGTGTTGAACGGTCTGATAACCGTGTTATACTGACCGGGGTCAGTGAGAACATCTGTGGGATATCTCTGAGGAAGAGAGGTATCCGAGAACCTGTGCAGCACCAACATGTAACGGAAAGGGATCTGTGTCCTACTGACCGGGGTCAGAGAGAAAGAAAGAGACACTGTGTTTACTCCACTTTATGGGACATCTCTGAGGATAAGAGGCATCAGGGAACCTGTGAAGGTCGCCCACAGGTAATGGACAAAGGGTTCGTGTGTCATGCTGACCAGGGTCAGTGAGGGACTGTGGTAAAGCTGAATATGTACAGACAGTGTTCAGGCTGTTGCTAATTACTAACTTCCTGAGGACGTGGTTGATAGTGTTGTGAAATAAACCTAAGAGACTGTATTTCTGTAAGAAAACCGTGCCTGAGTGTGTTAATCCCATGCCAATCGAGTGTCTGCCAAGACACATAGTAGGCGAAATGCTACAATTAGTGGAAAATGCGGGCAACGGTCCAAGAAGCACATGTGCAGTGCTGGCTGAGCCAGAGGAGTCGACAGTCTGACAACCGTGTGTTATGCTGACCGGGGTCAGTGAGAAACTGTGTTTGTGCTGTAATGCCTGTAACTCGGCGGGGTTACGAAAGTGACAAGCGTTTTGCTGTGGATCGGCGGGTCCACGAAGGTGACAAGCGTCTTGCTGTGGATTGGCGGGTTTATGAAGGTGACAAGCGTATTGCTGTGGATCGGTGGGTCCGCGAAGTCTGCGGTGGAGCCATACAGAGCATTGTGGAGTGTAGCTGCAGTTGCAGCAAAAGGTTCAGCAGCAGCGGCTTGTGATCGGCAGCTGGAGGTGCCGGTGGTTGGTGACTACAGCAGGAGCTGTGGCAGTGCCAGCAGGAGCTGGAGAGGTGTTGAGAAAAAAAAAAAAATTTGTGCAGACTCTTAAAGGGCCAGTGCGACCCAAAGAGACATGTTTTATTTCCTGTACTGTGTGAACTGGTGCCTGAGAGTACCGTGGGGAGTCCACGGGGTGTACCCCAGGGAAGGGGTGGTGTCCCTAAAAGTGGCAGTGTCCCAAAAAAGGGTGCGGAAAACCCAAACAGGGATGGTTGCCAAAAAAGGGCGGAGTCCCAAAAGGGGCGGTTTCCCAAAAGGTAGTAGTTGCCCAAAAAGGGGTTGTGACCCTAAATGGGGTGGAATCCCAAAAGGGGGAGGTAACCCAAATAGGGATTGTTGTCCAAATGGGGGTGGATTCCCGGGGAATGGTGGTTTCCCAAAAGGGGCGGAGCATCCCAAAAGGGTGCCGCAGATGGACTGTTGTCCGGGGCAAATGAATTATGTGTGTCCAGTCTGCTATGTGAGCTATCCACCCGGCGAGAGTTTACGGGCGTGTGCCCTGCTGATAAACGCTGAAGAGGTATTTGGGATGGTCGATTCTGGGAGCTCGGTGACTCTGGTGAGGGTTGCACCCAGTGGATGGGTAGTGCCAAATAGAAAGATTGGGGTTATCTGCATCCATGGGGTCACTAAGGACTATCCAGTGGCCAGGGTGACCCTCGAGACAAACAGGAACATTGCATTACATGATGTTGCCATAGTCTAAAACTTACCCTGACCGGTGATAATTGGCTGGGACTCGGGGCTGTACACAGACCTGTGGGAGAGGGAGGGGAGTTTCTCTACAGCAGGAGAATGGAGGGTTCTTGGCTGGTGAGGTTGCGTACTTAAAAGCAGTGATACCTCCCAAAATTGATGGGTCAGACATAAGGGATGCGCCTGACCAACTTACTGACCTGACATCACCAGAAGAGTGCCACAATATGACTGGTAGTGGTGTGATAGATAAAACGAGTGGAGCTGACACCCAGAAAAAGAGTGACTTGGGGGTTCACCATACTGTGGGGTGTGACACAGACTCCGGGGGTGACTGTGACTCTGAGGAAGTAAGGGAGTACAGTAAAGAAGAACCCAACAAGAAGGGCAAGTCCTCCAGTCGCCGGAGACGAAAAGGGCACAAAGAAGTTGAACCACTTGCACCTGGTGAAGGCTCCATAGTACTTGATGTAGAAGATCAAGGGTACCCAGATACCCAAGAGTAAGTTGACTCTGAAAGCTGAACAAGATGGGTGTCTAATGACAGCAGAAGAGAAGGAGAGTTCCTTGTTCAAATGCTTGCTAGATGTACCTGAAGACCTGAGAGAGGCATGTGCCTTTGAGTCTATGCATGAAGAGTTCAATAAGGCTGTTGGGGCGTGTAAGGTGAACTGGACCCCAGAAACTAGTCAGTTACTGATACTGTCCACAACTGATGTCACAGCAAAGAGAGTAGCTACTCTGAGTGAAATGCACTTGAGATATGTGCGCACAAAGTGGATGATCCGATTGCGGAATGAAGATGCTGCTAGACGACTTAAGCATGTGAGAAAAGCTCAGAGTCTTCAGGAAGGTGTAATACGGGTGGAGCGCCCCCACGTAAGGGCAATGGGGTACTCGGTACCGGCCTGACGTTGGTGCTCCTTCTTCCTAGCCCACTCCTCCTCCTGCTGACGCAGCTGCCGGCGGTACTCTTCATGGGCGATTTCCGCAAGACTCTCCTCCTCTGGCTGGCCCTCTCCAGGGAACCCGATCAGGTTGGTGGTGGCGCGGGTCCACTTAAAGGTCACCCACTCTCCCTGGATGTCCATTTTCTGCCTGATGGGCTGCAGCGGAACGTCTGAGGTCTTCATAGTCTCCCATGGCCTCTCCCACTCTAAGCGACTACACACCCGGCCGGGTGGTGGTGAATCTACGTCCACTAGCAGGGATCCCTCGGCTACTGGGGCAGGGTCGGTGTCGTTACCTGCCTCCGTGGCGTCTCCGGTGCCGATCTCCTCTGCCGCAGGCTGAGGCTGGGATGGTGGGCTGCATGGTTGCGTCTCAGGGCCGGCGGTTGCACATTGGTAAAGGTTCCGGAGCTGCCGACATAGCTCGTCGACTTCCGCTCTGGAACTTCCTGGTTTGCGCGTCCTGGCAGGGTTCCACTCGGCTCCCATTGGGTGGAACAGTGACAGGTGTTCTCCCCCTCTTCCGGACTGCCTCCGCTCACCATGATGCCAACCTGGTTCTCCCGAATAGCGTCCAGCGGTTCTTGCTCCTCCTCCTCCGGAGGGCAGTTCCTTCTTCGTCCTCCACATCCCAGACCAGGAGGCGGACCTTTTTTGTTGATGGGCATATTTCCCGGACATGCTAGTATCTGTGAGGGGCTGGCTTTACTTTCGCGCCGTTCTAACATGCTACGCCCACGATGACATGCCCCACTCCTCCAGCACGCCACATGGTGCTGCAATGGTGGCGGTTTTGGCAGGAATTTTGGCGGTAACCAACAATACACAGTCTTTAAGCAATTCACAGTTCTTAGGCGCACATGACCCGATTTTTCAGGCTTAAGTCCATCCTGTTCGTGATGCCAAAATAGTTGGAGCGCCCCCACGTAAGGGCAATGGGGTACTCAGTACCGGGTCCTTCAGTTCCCTCAGCGAGGATGTCACGGTGGCCCAACCCGGACCGTGGCCCTATGAGGGGCGCCCAATAAAAGGCAGAGTTCGTAGATAACGGTAGTGTTCGTGACGCCACCTGTGGTATTTGGTCAGAGTGACCGACGCTGCTCAGGGGTCCGCTGGGGAGATGTTATGGCAGCCAGATGGTGTACCTTCCCACAGGTGAAGTATTTCCCCAAGGCTTCTCAGAAGTGTAGATGATGATGGTGGATGATGTAAGGTGCGGCAAATAACGAGGACACAACGGGTGCAGTCTCTTTACCTTTACTGAAGGCTGCAGCATCCACAGTCCAGAGTGCCGGATGACAGGGTAGGCAGGGTTCGGCCGGTCTGATAGCAATTCCAGAGTCCCCTTATCGAGGTGGAAATCAGTAGCCTTCCCCTTGCGCACAGTAACGTAGTAGGTCCCTACTTGCATAAGCTACCATAAGGTCCTCACTATTGTTACTTCTCTCTCTCTGTCCCCCAGATGGATAGGACAAACCCGTATGACGGTGGTGGCCTGAGGCTATTTTATAGGGACCCTAGTAATGCCCCTCCTCCACAATTGCCACCGTGTCTTGCTTAGGTGTTTAGGTCGGACAGCCAACTTGGAATTCACTGCCCTGCCGATCTCTGAAGTAAAGCGTAGAGTCTATTACTCCCTCGGTGTTCCAGCCACCGGGTCTGCGCTTCGGAAGGAGGCAGCCTGCTTCTAGCTGGTCTCCCACCGATGTTTCACTCCTGTTGCTATGACTTCTTTTCTCACTCACTACAGCACAATTCCTTTCTTGTCCTTTCTTAGGATGCTGCCGCATGGGTTGCAGGCGCAGCTCCGTGTCCTTCTTGCCTTCCTCCTCAGACTTCAGTCTGGATCTGACCAGGGATCACCCCAGCCAGCTCGACCTGGAGACCTTTCCTCGTCGGTCTCCGGCCATGAACTCTCCTCTCCTCGTTCTGACTAATTTCCTAACCAATCCACCAGTTTTTCCCTATGTGAGGAGTGGCCTAGTGGATAGAACCCTTAGCTCCCCCTGGTGGACTGGTGGACTGGAGTGTGAAGTGTGTGTGTGGCTGTGATACCTGGTAAGGTGAACTCCTTTGGTGCCATCAGACGTAACATCACTCCCACTGGTGGAAGAGCGACATTACTGCAACGACCAGGACTCTGGGGCGCTGCACAGGTACCCGTCTCTAGGGTGAAGAAAGTCATTGGAAGGAATGGTCAAGCCATGCAAGAGATGGTGGATAAGTCTGGAGTGGTGAGGTTGAGAATACCTGGTGTCCATGAAGACTAGTTACCCCGGGAGAAAAGGGTATGGTTCCCTTCTTCGTTGTTGGAACAGAGGAGAGTTTTAGCGAAATACGAACTCTGCTGGAGTATCATGTGGCATATGTAAGAGAGATGGAGCTTGAAAGACGGCACCTTACAGGACTGCTGCGCCCTGTTGTTGGAAGATGGCAGACACCTTCAACCCAAGTTACTGGAAAAAGAAGGGGCCCTCCAAGTGATAGAAATGTTGACAGACAAAGGCATCTAGCAAGTAGTGGCAGTTCTATTCCCAGTACGAGACAGAGACCTGGACAGTAGCCCCTTTCAAGTGTTAGATGGGCCAGACACAGACCCAGACCAGACAGCAGGCTCGACTGTAAGTAGATCTCATGACCACACCAACCGTAGGTGGCGGCCATGGAGAGAAAGGTCAGGTAAAGGGGCGTACTTGGAAAATGTGGCGACTAAGGGTCTGGTGACGCAGACGGACTGTGACTTGAGGGCTAAAGCTCAAGGCCTACATGCTGACCGCTGGGGGCGGGAAAAACCTAACAAGGGTGTGATGATGAAGGATGCTCAAATCTGACTGAGACGGTTCTCTCGACTGGTAGGGCAAGGTGACTTGTGTACCCGGTCTCAAGATCCCTGGTGTGTGACAAGTGTTCAACCCCACAGGTTTGAACAGAGGGGGGAATATGTGATGTAGTGACCCTTGTTACAGGTAGGGGGCGCTGTATGGGCTTCCCAGAGTGTGCATGGAGGCGTATTGAGGTCATAGGAACGCATGGCAATCGCAGATATAACTGTAGTGATGTGTCAAAGTCCGGCATTATTGTGAATGGCCGATATGTGTGTCGCAGAGGAAGACCCTCTGCACGGACAGCCTGAAGTTAGGATGTTCTGGGACCTGTAGTCCTACACGTAAATTGTGTTGTTTAACTAGGGAGGTTGGCAGGGCTAGTTCTGAGAGATGGGTGGGTCAAACTAGCCACACACACTCCCATCTAGGCAAGTGGTTACAACCATATAATGTGACTGAGGTCTGGTCACATGGTCTCTGAATGTGGACCTGAATGGTCTGTGCTGGAAGGTCCTGGAGAGCCTATGTCTTGGGAGTGTCATCTCCCTGAAGAGCACGTGGTGGGGCTTTGGACCTGGCCAGTGTGTTGAACGGTCTAATAACCGTGTTATACTGACCGGGGTCAGTGAGAACATCTGTGGGATATCTCTGAGGAAGAGAGGTATCCGAGAACCTGTGCGGCACCAACAGGTAACGGAAAGAGATCCGTGTTATACTGACCGGGGTCAGAGAGAAAGAAAGAGACACTGTGTTTACTTCCCTGTATGGGACACCTCTGAGGATAAGAGGCATCCGGGAACTTGTGAAGGTTGCCAACAGGTAATGGACAGGGGTCCGTGTGTCATGCTGACCGGGGTCAGTGAGGGACTGTGGTAATGCTGAATATGTACAGATGGTGTTCAGGCTACAAGTGGTACTGAGATGGGTCGAATTGACAGAGAGTCCCTTGAATGATGAAATTACACTGACAAAAATCCAATCCAAATACACTAAATATGAACATAAAAAATGAAAATAAATAAACAGCAACCAGTTAAAAGCAAGGGAGACAGAAGAACAAAAAAGCTAAAAATGCAAATATTGGAGAGAATGAACACTTGACCATATCCGAAAAAAATATATACCCATACATGTTATCACAGAAAGGGCACAAAAGAGAGCATCTCATTCAGCCTGTAAGGTGACATGGTACCCAGGGATGCTATCCAGCGACATTCCATCTGGGCTAATGTTTTCTTGAGGTCGCCACCACTGATGCCCAGATGCACCCTGTCGATACCATGGACACTAAGCACTTGTGGATCACAGTTGTGACATAGCTTGAAATGTCGCGGGATGGTCTTTAAATCATAAATATCAGTTTCTGATTTCAGTATGTGGCTTGGAGTTTTTAATTTTTTTTTTATCCAAAAATACTGTATAGACCTAGGGTAGCGGACATCCAAAAAAGTGGACTGTAGGCCTGAAAAGCAACTATTTGTAGAGCACAGATAGACAGGAGTCTGACGGAGATACCACACTCTTCAATATGTGCCCTGAAGACAAATATCATATGTACAATACAATTACAAATAAAATGGGAATAACATTTCAGGGAGTTATAGATCCCTCGACTGACATCCGCAATATATAATTCTTATATCTCTAGTCCTGATCGGTGCCAATATATATATATATATATATATATATATATATATATAACCTTGAAAGAACAATAGAAGCTCAGGCTTTCTGTACCAGTTTTAAACTACCAGGTGAGAGGGGGAATGAGTAGGGTAGGGAGACTTGTCTGCCCGCAGCATAGATCCATATAAATTCTTGAGGGAGAAGGGAAATGAGGGGTTTGGGTTACACACTCAGGCAGAGTGGGAAGAGGATGGGGGGGGGGGGTCAGAAAGGCCCACAGTGTTTGTCTGAAAGCCATGGAACTATTAGGTAGAGACTCAAGCATGGCATATTCCCATTATCGTGACATATGCCTGAAAAGCAAGTATTTGGAGATCACAGATAGTCTGCTTCTCAGTCAGATGCCTGGTCTGTTTCAATATGTGGCCTGGAGTTTTTTAAAATTTTAACCACAAAAAAACTGTATAGACTTAGGGTAACAACCATAATCCTCTAAAGGGTGTACCAGGCAGAGGATAAGAAGTGAGATGAACAACAGTAAACGATAAAATATCTATTTATTAATACATAAATTAAAAAACAGGGGGAACCCAAAAATGTATGATAAAAAAAAGACGCAAAATGGGACCTCTTAGTGGTGATGGGAGAGAAGAGCCAACAAAATAAATAAATAACCGATGTTGCAAAATAGTCTATATGCCGCATAGAATAGATCCCCCTCCAAAACAGGATATTAATATTCCTAGGAATACACGTGTAGCTGCAAAAAAGAGGCCAAATAGCCTAACATATGGAATAGACACTACCTTACAGAGCCATCGCATACATAGTGTATATAATAGTGAAACCAAAGAGCTGAGAGATGGTAGGGGGTATTTCCAAAATACAGAGAACCACTGATGCTAATAAAGCTATTCAAGAGGCTAATGCAGGAATCCCTTATACACTCACAGCATCGAAGATTGGAAAAAGTAGATAGCGTTGTATGGAGTGGGTATTATTACTTGTGCAGAGCCGCAGAGGATATGAGGGCCAGTGTCCTGGGATCAAGCAGGCATGGAGGGTATGTGGCTGTGCTCTCCCGGTAAGGTAAGGGTGTTAGCAGGGAGGCCGCAGAAAAAGATCTTGCAGTAGTCAAGGCGGGAGATGAAGAGGGCATGCACAAGCATTTTATTAGATTGACGGTGGAGGAAAGGACGGATTCTGGAGAGGTTTTTGAGCTGGAGGCGACAGGAGGTGAGCTTGGATGAGCGGTTTGAAGGACAGGGCAGAGTCAAAGGTTACTCCGAGGCAGCAGACTTCTGGTACGGGAGAAAGCATGATGTCGTTAATTGCAATAGATAGGTCAGGTAAGGAAGATCTATGGGATGGAGGAAAGATGATGAGTTCAAATTTGTTCACATTGAGTTTGAGGAAGCGAGAGGAGAAGAAGGAGGATATGGCTGATAGACACTCCGGGATTCTGGACAGCAGAGCGGTGACGTCTGGACCAGAGAGGTAGATCTGAGTGTCATCAGCACAGAGGTGGTACTTGAAACCATGAGACTTTATGAGTTGTCCCAGGCCAAGTGTATAGATTGAGAAGAGTAGGGGTCCTAGAACAGAGCCTTGGGGGACTCCAACAGAGAGAGGGTGGGATGAGGAGGTAGTGTGGGATTGGGAGACGCTGAATGTGCGGTTGGAAAGGTACAAGGAGATCCAGGATAGGGCGAGGTCTTTGATGCCAAAGGAGGAGAGGATCTGTAGTAGGAGGCAGTGGTCAACTGTGTCGAAAGGACAGGTCTAGAAGGAGGAGTACAGAGTATTGTCCTTTAGCTTTGGCGGTAAGTAGGTCATTAGTGATTTTGGTCAGGGCTGTCTCAGTTGAGTGATGGGGGCGGAAACCAGATTATAGATTGTCAAAGAGTAAGTTAGATGAGAGGTGGGAGGAAAGTTCAGAGTGGACGTGCTGCTCCAGGAGTTTGGAAACGAATGGGGGCTGCAATATTGGGCGATAGCTGGACATAGCAGTTGGATTGAGGGTTGGCTTTTTAAGGATAAGCGTGATTGTGGCATGTTTGAAAGCAGAAGGGAAGGTGTCAGAAGTTAGTGATAGGTTGAAGAGGTGGGTTAGGGATGGGTTAAGTGTGGTGGTAAGGTTGGAGGGAGGTGGGATGGGATGGGGTCGAGCACACAGGTGGTGAGGTTCGATTTGGAGAGGAGACACTTAAGCCCCCCTTCAGTGATATTGATAGGGAGGCTATGGGGTTTGGGCATTGGTCTGGTATACAAAGGGGTTGTGGTGGTTGAACAATGAAGACTTGCCTTGTCTGGTCGATC